>NC_091118.1:90924240-91121740 GCF_040183065.1 Periplaneta americana | reverse complement strand
ATTAACAACTGTTGTCTCGCTACGAAGTGTGTCACATTAAAGTGATACGGACGTACAGTAAATGACTAAACACACGCCACCTGCTACAACATTATCCTGCTGAATGTGTGTGACAGTGTGGAAATCGTCCGTTAATATTCTCGGTCCATTTCGGAAAAGTTTTGGGAATAGAATTTTCTAGAACAGAATTGGCCGACGAAGAATTTTGGATCACTCTTCTATGCCGACGCTTACAGTTTCCCAACAGATTAAAAATGACCCCCAAAAATCGAATGCTTCTGAACTTACACAAAAAAAGTAGGAAAATAACAGAGCCTTTATATGAGACCACTTGAACTGAATGCAGATTAACAGAGAAACAAAACAAAATAGAAGAAGCCGTGTCAAAAGACGAAAAAGGATTTTCTATTTTAAGGGAAGAAGTTTAACTAACGCTTAAGAAAATGAAGAATAGGAAAGCAACAGGAGTTGATGGAATCCCCATTGAACGAAGAAAAATAATGCCAAGAAATGTAAGGAGTTCAGGACTATCAGCCTGATATCGGCGAAGATTCTCCTGCGAATACTAATTCGACGTTTATATTCTAAGATGGAAGGACAGTCGGAAGAAAAGCAATTTGTCTTCAGAAAAGGAAAAGATACAAGGGATGTAATTGGATTACTACGAACAATCAGCGAAAGATACATCGGGAAGAAGAAGACCCTGGTTTTCAGGTTGGTGCAGCAGAAGATGTAGGTGTTTCACAAGGAACTGTGTCCTTAACATTCTGGGAAGTTACCTGTGCAATTAAGAAAAAAGTAAACAATTGGATGCAATTCCCAAGAATCACTGCTGCTTTTGAGGTAGGTAAAATTCAATGGTTAAACAAGTATACATTCCCTGATGCTACAGGGGCAGTGGACTGAACTCGTGTTAATAAAAAAACCAACTATACATGGGGATGAATATATAAATAGAAAAGGAGTCCAAAGTATTAATGTACAGTCTACGTGCAATGAAAATGAGAGGTTCACCAGCGTTAACGTTAGGTGGGCTGGTTCAGTGTACGATTCTCGTATATGGAGAAATTCTTTAAAATGATTTTCTTGTTGCCAGCTTTTTCTAAGTATGTTTTCGATATCAATCGGATTCTCACATTATTAATTTTTTTTTCATAATCTGGTTTTGTCATTTCCATGTCAAACACTTGCTTTATTACTTCCTTGATGGATTCGACAGCTACATGCTTTCTTTTCTTGCTATCAGAGAGTTGTTATTTCTGAAGCACTTCTCTATGTACTTCAATAATTTCCACAAAATGTTTTTGGAACGCCGTGCTATCCTCCATTGTGGAACGTAAACTAAACTTAAAGCTCTTCTCAGACCAACCACGTTATGTTGGTCGAGTTAGCCTATCTAGTGTTGCCAACCCCTGATACGAATAAAGGAAAAACAAAATATGAATGAATACAGAGCAAATGCTCATGTCGATGATCTTTTGCTCCGTTATTTGAGGATGTTTTTATTAATACCAAACTAGCGACACTATTCTCATGTTTATCAGGTCTTACTCATTAGGAGTTTCTCAGTTTTATTATCAGCTAATGTCTTCCACATATTGCGGGCGGTTAAACATTTGGATTTTTATATACGTATACAGGGTGTATCACGAGGTTTTCCCCCGGTTTACTGAAGTGCTTCCTGGTGTTATTTGGAACAAAAAATGTAAATACAGTAAAGGGGTGACATTCATAATTAAGGAGTTACAGCAATTTGAAAAAAGGAGAAAACAATTTTTATGTGAGGATGTCATTGACAAAAATGGAAATCATAGTTGGAATACAAACAAGTGTTTCATCTTGTACCAGTCTCTTGCATGTAGAGTAGATTTAAAGCAAATGTTCAAAATTTCATCCCTGCATCTGAAGGAAAGATTCGCACGGGTGTGAACCGCGTGTGTAGCATTGTACACAGGAGATAACAACAGTAAACAGCGACTGCAGTATCAACAGCGTGCTTGTTGTTATGGAAAAGTACCACTCGCTTCGCTTATCTACTGATTACTGTTTGATCGTTACAGTCCTCCCCCCACATATCGTTAGTCCTGCGCAACCATGTCTAGCGCCACATACACCATGACGTCTTTCGAAAATCTGTTGTAACTCCTTAATTATGAATGTCACCCCATTACTGTATTTACATTTTTTGTTCCAAATAACACCAGGAATCACCTCCATAAACCGGGGGGAAACCTCGTGATACACCCTGTATAAGGTAAAAATAATTACTATCGGTATTAGCTATTGAAGATGTGCACAAATGGTTAAATACACTAATCTCAAACACTATCTTCTTCCACCACAAATTCCAGTTTTCTCGTTGGGATTTTGATAGAGACTCTGGAGTAGAATACATATTGTGCTGGATTGACTAAGGTTGCTCTTCGAGGTTTCGGCTCCCACTTCGATTTAAACCGTATACTCGTATTAACAGCATACACTTAAATTTAGAGGCTATTTAGTTGACAGGAATGCTTCATTATGATATTATCCTCCTAACATTACCTGTGCAAATTATCTTATAAAATTTAAATCGCCAATGCTTATTTCATCAAATTATGTAGAAGATAACTTTAACGTTATAGCGGTTGTTACTTTCGTGCGAAGCAGTTTGGAATAAATTACAGATTTTCCAGTACATTAACATACACTCGTCATCATGATTTTTGTTCCATATATGGTTCGGCAAATAGTAAACGAAGTACTTAACGTGAGTAAAGTAAAGGCTGCCAGGAAGGCTATTTTCTAAAATAATGGACTCCATACTTTTAACAGAATTCTGGAAATAAATTATATTAGTTTGATTTATTTCGAATGCTGTTATTCCTACCCATAGATGATTAGGGCAATAGTACGCTATGAATAAAAATGACTTCTTATTTAAACAGACTAATTAACAAATACCTTTTTCATAACTCAAATGTTTATGGCCTATACGTACTTTACCGCAAGCACTTCTATCTTACCTCATTGTCTATGTTAATAGTTTCGTCCTTCTTATAAAATAATTAATAATTATGAAAGAATATATGAAAGAAAAAAACAGTGAAAATGAAGGCTATTGAAAAACGAACGTAATGAATAGCAAAAATACCTTATGAATCATTATATGATTTAGAACTTTAACAAGAAATTGACATAAATAAATCAATCACTTTATGGAAGTCACTAATGCCACATTTGTCATTATTGCCCACATTATGTTTCGAGTCTTCAGTTTCGGGGACAAAACAGAAGATAATTTTACAATAATATCCGAGTATTTTAGAAAAAATGTGTGGCTGAAATATTATTTGGGTTAAAAATATATATAGCCTGTAAATTTCCATACCATCGTCTACATTTCTCATATCTTTTCATTTATTACAGATGTCAGAGTACTTGAAATACATACATCACCACACAAATACAGTACCGTAGTTTCCCCTAACTATGGTCCACATTTGTCATATTTTTCTTTGTATATTCAGTACTATTATTCCAGATTAAGTGAAATTGTGGCTTCGGACTCTTGTAAGTGTATATTAAATAAATATTGACGTATGTGTTTGAAATTATTTAATTACAAGTGTTAAAAAATAATAAGCATTGGTACATAGTTGTATTTTGAGTTGCCCAACAATGGTCCACGCATATATTCATGCTTGAAAGCATGAATGGACTATAGCTGGAGCTGTATCGCAAATCAATACATTGAGTTTCTAATTTAAGGGTAGAAACATAATCTAGCACAGAAATATTAAAAATAAATGAAAAGTATATGAATTCTTTTTATTCGTACACATTGCATAAATACACAATAAACAAGTTAAATCTGAAAGTCATTTTCCTGCAATAATGAACAACTACACTCACCGGAAAAAAAAACAAAAAAAAAAAAAAAAAAAAAAAAACCGGGCCACCTAAAGTTCCTAAATGTTTTTTATGAGGTGAGAAACAGAAAACCCATTATGAAATGAATAAAACATTGCTTCCCAGAAAAAAACTCTTTTTTTTTATCACTTCCGCTATTATTTTCAACGCCAAACAAGGGATACAATTAAAGGTGTAAAAACTTACAAATTGTTTCAATTTTCTTCCAAATGTTCAACTGATTTTGTGGCCACCAGATGTTACTAATAGCGGATATTGCCTCCCCGTGACTGTATGACTGTTACCATTCGCCGATTTAACCCTTCGATCAGATTCTGGATATCAGTCTGGTCGATTCTACTCCATTCTTTACTTAGAACATTTCGGAGCTGCTGTAAGTTGCTGTGAGGAGTTAGTCGAATACTAACTCGCTCCCCTAGCATCCCCCACACATGTTCAATAAGGTTTATATCAGGAATTTTTGCTGGCCATACCATCCTATTCAATCCAACATCGTGAAAGACCCACACATGTTCAATAGGGTTTATATCAGGACTTCTTGCTGGCCATGCCATCCTATTCAATCCAACGTCGTGAAGGAACTTATCCACGATTCTTGTAGCATGAGGGCCATCATTATCATGCATCAACAGGAACTTTTCACCAATAAGTGGCGCATATGCTACCACATGTTAAATTAGACCTTCTTCGATGTATCTTGGAGCAGTCAAAGCACCTCCATTAATGAAAACAAGTTCTGTGTGAGTTTCATATGAAATGCCACCCCATACCATTACTGATCCACCTTGGAAACTCACACGTGAACTGAAGGTACATGAAGAAAAACATTCCCCTTCTCTTCTCCACACTCTTTCACGTCCATCTGTAAAATAAATCTCGATTCATCTGTGAAGAGCACTCGTCGTCACTCTCCCAGGTTCCCATTAGAATCATTGTGAGCAAAACGTAATCGTTCAACACGATATTGCTGGAGCAATTCTGGGCCTTTAGCTGGTCTTCTGGAATCAGACCACATTCATCCAGACGTCTTCTTACTGTTCTCTCACTCCCGTTAACTTGTCTTATTTTCTGGAAGGCTCTTCTGGTCTCAATAGCTGTGGAATGGCGATCTCTTAATGTGTCTAGGACAATAAAATGGTCGTCACGAGCCGAAGTTACTCGTTTTGTCCCTGAACCGGGTCTCCTGGAATAACCTCCTGTCTCTCTAAAGCGATGGTACACTCGTTGTACGGTCGATCGAGGAATCCCAAGAACTGCAGCCACATAACGCTGACTATTCCCATCTTCTATCAATGCAACCAGTTTGCTGAATCGGTTGTACTTAGTGACATTTGTATACAATGAAGTACTCCAATACTGCCTCAAGAGAGCTTACCAGTCTGTAGACTTCTTCAGCATAGCTTGAAATGAGTCCGAGAAGTTTAGATACAATATCGCAAGAAGAGCGAATCTCCTTTTCATATCATTGCTGGCTATTACGCATTCAGTATTACTTTGTTACGTATCACAAAATAAATGAATAACTAAATGAACCTCAGCATGCCTACAAATATTTAGCAAATCCTACAATTTTCAAAAATGTTAAAGAAAATGTAGTTGGCCCGGTTTTTTTTTTTGCCGGTGACTATAATAAAGAACAAAAGTACGGTATCAAAATAAACTAACACATTCTTAGCAAAATATTATGCAAATAAATTCACTGATAATGTTTATTTACCATACTGACAATTATATTCAGTAGGCTTATTTCTATGCTTTGAATCTCCACTTCTCTTGTAATTCTGAAATTGAAAATAGATCTCTCTTTTTCGAGACGCATTTGGGTTCTTCAATTTGTTTTATTATGTTTTCCTTCCTATAGAATAAAATGTCTTCCATTACTCGCCACCTCAGTAATTTGCCGCTTCTTACTATACACGAAACAACAGTTCCATTGTTCTTCACTTTCAAAACTTTCCCTGGCCACAATTCCTCCTCATAAGTAACTACCATGTAACTATGTGCCTTTAGCATTATTTTAACAAATTTCGTCTTCTTTTCCACATCTGACTCACTGTCTGTAAATATGGAGAGTACACCGGAAAGATCATAATCTGTATCCAATTCAATTTCATAGATCTCATAGTCACTCACAGGGACGGTTGTTTTCCTTCTACCCTGAAGTTTTCTTTTTACCGGACCATTATTCGTGCTAGTACTGTCAGTGACACAGTTCATCTGCCCTGGAAGGAATGCGGAGTTGGGGTAGTAGTTTCGCACTAGTAATGGATGGAGAGAAAGTTAGAAACACAATGTAGCATGCATTATAAAAACATTGATTTACCAATTCCGCGCCACGTTACTATGGAATACACTACACATGAAAGTTATGTTGCTACGTCTTAACTCTGAATATATATTTACATCAGCAATTCTATTTAGCAAACGTTCACCTTCGTCTTCCAAGTACAAATGAAGATAGAGAAATTTTTTTTGGAGAAAATAGAAAGGGGATTAAGCAGAGGGTATTCACACCAAAAGTACCGTTAGCCAGCCGCTTGCTCCAAATTTAGCCTCACACCCCTCTAAACAACACCCCTAACTTCCCCAAGATTCAGGGCAGATGAGCTGTGTCATCGACAGTGCCATTGGTGCTGGAACAGCCTGCTTCTTTATTTAGTGGACTATAATATTAAACGGTGTTTTAGAATATACCTAGATACCGTATTTGCAGAAGTAAATAATCACAATGTTCACATTTCATTAAAACATATATTTAAAAATTAAATACAACTATGGTCCACGAAAAATTGTGGTACATAGTTGAGGACTGACTTCTAGCCTTGAGGTTAAACATTTTTCATGCAGAGTCCTTAACCTCTGCCAGTCTAATTATTACGTGAAAGTAAACACTATATAGCCAGGCTTAATTGTACAAAGAATCATATACCTATAACGTACCAGTTCTACAGAGGAGAGCTTAATAAAACAGAAAATCACAAACTGAATGATTTCATGTCTTCACACATTCAATATAACGATGCACACTGACCTTGTTAAGCATCCATATCATTGCCACGTGTAATGGTAGATAGAAGCGTCTATGGGGAACATAATTCCATCACAGTGGCGCCTTAAATGGCAAATACCTAACTCTTGGGGGACTAAGTAGTACATAATGCGTTTTGGACCATAGTTGGGTGCCTGGACCATAGTTATGGGAAATTACGGTACCTGTCTTCTCAGAACTGTTTATATTAACTTGCTGATCGATTCATTCATATGACAGGTCTTTCACTGAAAACCCAGAATTCTAAAATTTTCCCTCGTTTATGGCTTCCTCTTAGTCTCTGTATACGATTCATACATCTTAATGTTGTCTATCATCTGATATCTTCTTCTGTCAATAAAGTTTCTCCTGTTCACCATTCCATTTTATTGCCTCATCCAGTAGGCAGTATTATCTTAGCCAGTGACCCAGTCAATTAATTTTTCCCCTGTTAATTTCAGTATTATTCCTTCTTCATCCACTCTTTCTAGCACAGCTTATTATTTATATCATTATTAATATTACTTCTATTCACTTTGTCGTGCGCCGGCCTCCGTTGACGTCCCTCTGCTTATGACTGCTGTCCCGAGTGTTCAGAGGGGAAACGGGAGTGACGTGACAAGGGGAGCTGTGGTGTGCGGGGAGGGTGATGTTATGACATAGGAGTTGTGTTCGGCCTGTGTTGACGTTCTTCCGCTGATGACTGTTGTGCCAGGCGATGAGAGGGGAAACGGGAGTGAAGGACAGGTGGTGACGAACTTTGTGGGGGGGGGTTATACGATGATGTAGGAAGAAAATACGTTGATACAGATATTGTAGTTTATTTGAAATAAGCAGTGTCCTTCTCCTTTTCGTGGGCAGGGGAAACGGGAGTGTCTTTGAGAAACTCTAGAATATTGCCGTTTTTGTCCCTGTGACTCTGGCTGAAGCTAACTTGAAGGCGTGCTGTTGTCATGACTGACAATATTGGAGAGCGGTAACGGGAGCGCCTGGGGGAGAAACAAAGACAAGACGAGGGAGAGAGAGTAGCGAGTATGAAGGGAACAGGCTAGCAAAGTAGAAAGGAGTAGAGAGGAGAAACGGGAGTGCCTGGGGAAGACTGAAGAGAGAGTTTGCTCGAAAAAGGGGTGCGAATACGGTGGGTAGGAGAACTGAGAGACGGGAAGCAGGGGTGGTGGAGGTTCTCGCCTATCGAAGCTCTGCCCCCAAAGGGTCCGCGATTCGAAGACCGACGAGAGATGGAGGGGTTACTCTCTGCTAACGAGCTCCGCTGACAAATGGCCGGCGATGGGCGTCCACAGAGAGGGAATTCAAGGATAGAAAACACAACGTTTTCTAAAAGGGTTCGAGCACGGCGAAGTAAAGACCTCTCTGCTAACGAGCTCCGCTGACAAATAGCCGGCGATGGGCGTCCACAGAGAGGGAAGTCGAAGATAGAGAAGACAATGTTTTCTAAAAGGGTTAGGGCACGTGGAATCCAGACAAGGTGATAAAAGGGGGGGAGGTAGTCAAGAATAGCGATACTAGGGAGATTGGAGCGGGGAGGCGGAGACAGAGCCGGCGATGCGTTTCAGTTCCGGAGGTAAGTGTCGGCCGTGAAAATCCGGTCCGACGAAGTACAGCACGCTGGATGAGAGAAAGAAATGTTGTCGGTGGCAGAGGGAGCATTGTAGCTGCCCCCCCCCCCAGCCGGCGACGAATGTCGCCATTTGGGGCCCGCCTTATATACACACTCGGGCTTCGCGCCATTTCTCCCCTCTTTGGCGTGGGTTTGAGCGCTATGACGCTCTGACGTCAGAACACCCGCGAAACCTCTGTCTCCGTGGCAAGCCACGTGCTTCTTGCCCATGTGGACCTTCGACTGAGAGGCGCCGGAATTCCCACCCTTTTCTGCACTGCAGCCCGGAGGGTGGCTGCATCCTGTGTTAACATGAGGGGGAGATGGCTGCTAGGGACCTGCGTTGACGATTTTCAAGTAAAACTTTAAAAGACGAGACCTAAACAATCTGCAAGGGCACGAAAGAAATGACATACACACAACAACTTGTCATCTTTTAAAGATGACAACAACAGATAATTTCATATTCCTTTACATTGTTGGTTTTCCTCTGTGGAGTGACATGCCATTAATACAAGAATTATAAAAGAAAATTGGTGAATAGAAATTGACAAAATTATGCTATAGACTTTTGTATTAAAAATAAAAAGAGGCTCCTGAAATGTTCTTCAGTGACAATATATTTATTCCAAATTTTATGAAAATAGATTAACATAAATACAAATATTATTGAAAGAATTCACAGTATTACTATGGAGTTTTGCTGTAAAACAAATAGTAAATAACTGTAAATATTTATTAAAAAGAAAAAAAAAACAGAAAAATAAAAGTTAAAAATCTCTAGTTATTTACAGATTCACTTATAACAAACCCAATAATAATTTTGTTCCCATGTATATCAGAAACCATGTAAGTGAATATCAGTTAAAAATAATGTAAATTTTGGCACAAGATAACTTTTTATATAAAGCGATACAATATTATATTGAAATCTTAATAAATGCAAACAATTTATCATTGGTGGATTAAATTTTGTACATAATATGTTATTATTAACCAGATGATAATAATAATAATAATAATAATAGTTTTATTTTTCCTGGCACAGTTAAGGCCATCAGGCCTTCTCTTCCACTTAACCAGGATCAAATCACATACAGAAAAATACAAACCGGTATACAAATATTAACTTAAAAATAATCATAAACATAATTAAGTAAAAAAGAGAGATTGAATGCATATACACAATCAGTATTAACTTTAAAATAACAATAATAAAAATGTATAATAAAAAAGTGACTGAGTACATAATCAAAAACAGGAAAATACATTCTAATATACAGTATTAACTAAAAAAAAATATACCAGTGATAGAAATTTGGTGAATCTGTCTTTAAAATATGGACGTTGACAATTTTAGTATAATGCCCTCTTAGCTCTAAAAATAAGGCAAGCCTAATTATTTGAAGAAAAAAAAATGGGTCTTTGAATATTTAAATAACACAACTTAAAATATCAATATCTGCATAAAGAACGTATGAAAGGATTGCCATAAAATAAGGTATGTAATACAGACAAGGCTAAGCGTAGCAGATACACAACAAGGAAGCCTAACTGAAAAAAGGGTTAATAATGAGGCAATAATCAGAATGACTACACGATATAGCAATATAATATTTTAAAAATGAAAAAAACGGCAGAGAGAGAACGTAAAAGACAGAATAACTTATATGATATTTGACAGACTAGTAAGGATTGGATTAGATATCTATCCTGCAGGAGAATGAAATGCAGACAGACTGTGGAAAATACTAGTAACCTCATGAAAAAGAAAGAAAAGAAGGAGCTTTATGTCGTTTTATGAGGACAGTTCGTGCCGTGATGACATCAGTAAGCAGTCTCGCTACTTCTGAATGTTAGTCCAATGTCAATAAAATTATTATTATTATGAATATGAAAAGAATGCAGACTAAAGGACATATTTATTCAAATTGGATGAAAATTATGATATAAAGTCCAATAAAATAAAATGAAATAGAATAAAAATATGACGCATTATCCAATAAATTATAACCCTTCTGGGGGGATTTGAGGTTATACTCATACAGATCGTTTATTTTATGTTTACGGAACGCAAACGAGGAACTGAGAGGTCACCTTGACAACCTATTTCCCTCTTCTGAATGCGACTATCTTTTTTTTTAGTGGCAGAGCACAGAAGAGAGAGACAGCTTTTCTGTAGGATTCATATAATGTGGTATGATCCCTCTTCCTTACCCCAATACAAGCTTTAAAATAATACCAATTCAGTCTGATTGAGCGTGCTGTTGTAAGTCAACTATCCGAAGAGTTGAACCTCACAAGTGACATCAATAAAGCATCACTCATGACGCAGATAAGCTAGGAGACAATGGGGTAGGGTGGCCAGTTCCCTTCCACCTCCATTGCATACATCGCTGACTAGTAACATATTACACTAATCAGACTTCAGATGCATAGAAACAATTGTTCTTTCTCTGACACATATCGTCAAGTGAATGTACTGCCTTATAATAATAGAAGTGCATATCAGCCAGAACCTCAGTCACTGCTGCAATAAGCGTGATCTGTATTTAATATGAGTTTATAAACTGCAGAGAGGGCTGCAACATATAGGAATGGATTGGGTGTGGGGAAAAGAAGTAAATAATAGAAGAAATCTATGGCGTAATGTGAAGATGCGCTTAATTGATATCGAGGGGTAAGAGATTGAGCTCCAATGTTTGGAAAAATCCTCACTAAATTTACAATCACACCTCATGTTTAATTGCGGTAGGAGCGATTATATAAATTCTTGTAGCGAAGACAGTAGAGCGGGTTTGACGTGGCTAAGACTGTGGATATAGAAGGGTCTTAAAATTGTAATCGAAGAAGGAGACAGCATCTGTTCATAATGTGTGGAAAATGTAACATGGACGCACATTTTAGCCCATTGTGAAAAAACAGAAAATCTCCGGGGAAAATATCGACCACCTTCGATGCTAAGTCGGAATAAGGGTTCTCTTGCACGTCTTGACCTCATGGGAAATAGAGAATACGAACGAAAGGATGGACTGTTCCTCTTGAAGGCGAGACAGCTTAGAACTTCAGCTGTTCAAGTTTATGATGCAAACTGACGAAGGGATAATGATAACAATTAATTATGCACTTGTATGCCTGTTTGTATGTTATGTTAGATATATTATATAATACGTTTTGTTTGTACCGTTTTAATATTAATCTGTATGTTTTATGGAGAGTGGTTCGATATAATCATAGGTGAGGGGGCGAAACCTACACAGTAGGACTTATTTTGTAAAGCACGTAAGGTCAAAAGACCTGTATACTGGGTTTAAGGGTAAATTCTGGTAGTGTAGTGCATCTGTATGTATAGTATTGCTGAATAAATCTGTCTGTCTGTCTATCTATCTATCTATCTACCTACCTACAACACATATTATTGCCATATATTTCATAAGAACAAGACAGAATTACAATCTAAAATTCTCTAACATCTTAAGAAAACAATGAATTAGAGAGAAAAATATCCCGTCGTATGTTGCAAAAAAATTTGATTTCAATAGCAGTGAAGTCTATTTTAAACGACCACCTAATCTAAATACCTTTCTCTCATAGTCTGAAAGTTTCTAGGTTGACAGTCATACAGCCCTTTTATAAACTTCCTTCAGTAGCATTCCACCTTCCAATCTCCTTCTATTTTTTACTACTTCAACGGACAATTCTAAGTCAAATAACTTAAATGTTATCCGAATCTATTGTGTGGAATGGAAATATGGACAAATAAGAAAGAAAGCAATATATGTGACTCATGATAATATTTTCCAAACACGTTATAGGATTTAGAAGTTCATATTATACTTACTACAAATGGCTTTTCAGGAACTCGGAGGTTCATTGGCGCCCTCACATAATCGAAAGGAAACGAGATACATTAGACTCTCGCTAAATCGACCTCTCATCTTCTAGTGTATGTCCTATCACTTCTACTGTAATAGCTTTCTGAGAAATTTTGCACCTGTGTCATGTGTTGTATTGTGTATCTTATAAACTTGTATACTTATAATGTATATACTCACTGGCCACGTATGGAACGTTGTAGTTCCGATTTAGAAGTGCAAGTGTCGTGGTTGGCGCTACTTATAACATTTAATTTAATGACATTTTTAAGTACTCTTAGTAATCCAGCATCCATCTGTGCAAGGGATGGCCGGATTAGCAAGAGTTCACTGCACTGTTCAAGTATTGAATTATTAAAATGCAACATGGACAAAAATAGTTAAAATTTAAAGAGAGTAATGCGTAGAATAAATGAAAGAATTCACGTAAACATGATTTTCTAAACAAGTTTGCAATTACGAACTAATACGAAAAAGATCTGGTGAAAGAGGAAACTGTGGTCAGAAAACGTATGTAGGTGGGAGCTCCATACTGCATAATCGAAGTTGTATTTTCACGAAATTAAACTTGTAATCTGAAATGAATATTGCTCATAAGAATCATACTTTAATGTTGTTCTTTTCTGCACATATACATAATGTTCTGTCGAATGAAAGGTCTTTCACTGAAAACCCAGCATTTTCCAACCTCAGTCTCCGTTTATGATCCAGATATCTTAATGTCGTCTATCATCTGGTATCTTCTTCTGCCACAAACTCTTCTCCCGTTCATCATTCCTTTCAGTGCTTCCTTCTGTAGGCAGTTTCTTCTCAGCCAGTGACCCAATCAATTCCTTTTTCTCTTCCTGATCAATTTCAGCATCATTCTTTCTTCATCCACTCTTTCCAACACAGCTTCATTTTTTATTTTTTCTTTCAATTTTATACGCTCCATCCTTCTACATTTTCACATTTCAAAATTTCTAGCCGTTTCTATTCACTTCGTCATAATGTCCATGTTTCTGAACTATAAAATGCCATACTCCACACAAAGCACTTCACTAGTCTCTTTCTCAGTTCTTTTTCCAAAGGTCCGCAGAAGATGCTCCTTTTTCTATTAAAAGGTTTCTTTGCAATTGCTACTCTCCTTTTGACTTCCAGGCTGCAGCTCATGTTACTAAGGGAAATGTGCCTATTATCGCACATGCGTCTAATACCGCACTTCATGGTTTATGAGCTCAGAACAGGCACAGAGTCGAGCAGATCGGCCCAAGTCCACGGGCTGTTACACCGCTGACCTCACTGGGCTAAGCAGTGTCGCACGGAACTAGCCCGTGAAGTCGTGACGTCACCCTGCACCACCGCACGGGTCGCGGCGGACTGCTTGTGCAGCGGTTTAGTGCGGTGAACTTGTTTGTATCAAAGCATGAGCCCAAGCTTCCGCTTCTATCAGTTACTTATGAATTGAGTTGGCGCGGGTTTGTGCCTGTGTGTGCGGTTCGATCAACGATCAGCTACTGTTTCAAACGTTTTCGTTTTTGATTTCTGTTTTTCAAGATGAGTCCAAATAATGATGCATCGCAAAGAAATACAGTCTCTGTGAGGCTGCTATTACACTATCAAAATTCTTTGACAAAGAATATTATGATAAAATATTTCAACAAAGATCTTTGATGAAAGATAGGATTTGGGGTATATTACACTACATAAAATCTTTTAAAACACGCTTTCCGTGGATTACTTGATATTAATATTTACGCGTTAAGTTTATGATTTGTTTATACTATTATTTACGCGTTAAGTTTATAACATCATGAATAAAGAACAGTATTATGCTTGTTTAACTGCAATTAGTTCAATTAGGCTATTACAATATGCATGTTACTGAGAAAGAAACGCCTTTGGGTTAAACTCCTGATCACAATACAAATATGTGGTCAGGGGTTAAACCATGGATTGCAAGACGTGATAAGAGAGGTATACATCAGAACTTATTGAAAAACCTACAATGAGAGGGCTTGAAAAGTTATACAAATTATTACAAAATTTAATATTGTTTACTTAAAAATGGCTTTTAACGAACCCGCAGGTTTATTGCCGCCCTACATAACCCCGCCATCGGTCCCTATCCTGTGCAAGATTAATCCAGTCTCTATCATCATATCCCATCTTCATCAAATCCATTTTAATATTATCCTCCCATCTACGTCTCGGCCTCCCCAAAGATCTTTTTCCCTCCAGCCTCCCAACTAACACTCTATATGCATTTCCGGATTCGCCCAAATAATATTAATATTATAAGAAACATACAATATATATATATATATATATATATATATAGTATGTTTCTTATCTAACCCATGAACACTGTTTAATTGACCTTACATGTGTGATTTAAATATTAATATTATATTATTAAAATTATTTATTTACATTTCATTTGCTTCATACTCCGATATCAGAATTTTGATCGTAGCAACAATCTAGTTATATTTGCGTTCCGCCATATTTGTTTCAAGGTATAGAAATATTTTATCAAAGATAACAAGCTGCACTTACATTTAATAAAAGATCTTTTATCAAAGGAACTTTTACAAAAGAAAACTCATTACACTGTCATATATTGCATAATATATATTTTATAAAAATATATTTGCAAAAAACTTTGACAGTGTAATAGCAGCCCGGAAAAACTTCAACACAGACACCGGCCGTGAAAGCATACTTTCTAAAATACAATCTCTCTAGAGAAAAAGTAGTGAAGGAGAAAATCGCTGCTAGAAATTTGAAAATACAAAGTCGGATGCTGTGTTCGACAGCAGTGGAAAATATTTTAATTTTCTATGCTTATGCCACACGAAAAGCGAAAGCACAACTAATGCGCGCAAGCAGGAAAAGAGTAGAATGCAATCAACTGGTGGGATGACGTCACCGCACTTAGCAGTGCGGTGGGCTAAGTTGGGCTGCGAAACCCAGCGTGATGGGCTAAGAAGCGGCCGCGCCAAGCAGTGTTGGTCTTGGGTGGGCTGGGCTGCTGAAGCATTAGGACTAACAGTGCTGCGCTGAGGGTCAGTCTGCAGGACTCTGAACAGGCATAAAACCCTGAATGGAAAAGCATTTTATTCAATTAAATTAAAAGGAGCGTTAGCGCCCGCAGATGGATTGCTGCAGGCTTCAATACAGATTACACGCCATGAGTCAGGATCGTTACTCTACCCAGGCGATAATATATTTATTTGAAATTGTTTTCCAATGTAAAAAAAAAAAAAAAGGAATTGTCAGTATGAAAGTATTTGTAGTGTTAGGGACGATTATAAAACCAACAGTGGAGCAAAACTTTGGTTAGTCGTGTAATATTTTTAATCACTTAGAAAAGTATAATAAACTTTTCATTTTTACTGAAACAAACCGTTATGTTTCGTGTGTGTTATTTGCCCAATATCGCACAGTTACTGTTTTCCTATTATCGCACAGTGCGATATTAGGATGATGTTACTGCAAACTAATATAACCCAACAATGAATCTGGTAATTCGAAGATTCTTAAAAAATTGTCATTGCAGATGAGTCCAAAACGTCATAAGCTGTGGAAGGAGGAGGATATTAAGACTGCAATTATATTAGTTAGGAACAAAGTCATGGGATTGCAACGTGCTTCCAATATTTTAAATGTTCCCAAGTCTACTTTAAAAGATGAGGTCAGTAACAGAGAGGAGGATGCAGATAAACTAGTCAGCACGAAACTTGGCAGAAGACCTGTACTTCCATTTGAACTGGAAGATTCTTTGGTTTCATATTGCTTAGAAATGGTGAAGCGATTTTATGGTTTATCTGCAAAGGATGTTAAAACTATGGCTTTTCAATTAGCATCTATGAATGGTCTGAACCACCCATTTTCGAAGAACGATGAAGCCGCAGGATAGAAATGGCTGCACAGTTTCTTGGGAAGACACCAGGAATTGAGTCTTCGGAAACCACAAAGCACGTTTATGTCAAGGATCAGAGGCTTCAATCAGGAGAACGTTATTAAGTTTTTTTACATTTATGAACCATTGATGAAACATTATCAACCATTCACCAAACTGTATAACTATGACGAGACAGGCTTGACTGTGGTTGAACACAAAGTCAACAAAGTAGTTAGTCTGAAAGGTAAGAGGCAGGCTGGATCTGTATCATCAGCAGGGAGAGGATCTTTAGTGACTGCAGTGACCTGCATGAGCGCAGCTGGCCATTTTCTGCCCCCGCTGTTGATTTTTCCTAGAGTCAATATAAAAGCCGACCTTCTGGATGGAGCACTAAATGATAGTTTAGCGGTCTGTCACAAATCTGGCTGCATTCAGAATGAAAGTTTTGTTCAATGGTCTCATCACTTTCTCAGCAATGTGAAGCCTACGAAAGATGACCCAGTAATTCTAGTGTTGGATGGGCATTATTTCCACACTAGAAATGTTGAGCTCCTCGAACTAGCACGTGCCAATGGTGTTCATATTGTGTGCTTATCTCCACATTGCACGCATAAGATGCAGCCCTTGGATGTGGCATTCACGCTACCTTTCAAAACTTACTATGCGCAAGCAATTCAACAGTGGCTGAAACAAAATGCAGACAGAGTAATGACTCACAGCCAGGTTTGTATGCTATTGAGAGAAGCTTTCAATAAAGCAGCAACTGTTGCTGTAGCTACAAAAAAACTGGTCTGTATCCTTGCAACCGCTATATCTTCAGCGACTTTGAATTGTAAGAAGTTTTTCCTAATACCCATGAAGCGAGGATCATTCATCTGAAGCTTTAACAAATAGACTAGATGATTCCAACACTTCCCAAACTCGGCCAGGCCCTAGCGGTATCAACGAGCCAAAAACTCCACCAAAACCAGTCCAGAGGCAAACTACATCTTTTGTTACACCTGGTGGCATTTCACCAGTTCCTACAATACAACAAAAAAATTTAACTGGCAGAGGACGTAAAAGTGATTCTGCTGCTCTACTAACAAGTTCACCATATAAAAACCAATTTGGTGATGTTGTTAAGAGAAAATTACTCACAGATAAGAAGACATATGAACAAAAAACGTTCAAAAGAAGCAGTCTGATAAAGTACCTACTCAGAGGAAGAGAAAGAAAAAACAAAGTCAGATATCTTCAGATTTAGAAGACGAAGAGTTGGATGAACCGGAATACATCTGCACTGATAATGAAGAGAGCGAAAATGATGCAGAATGTCCGTATTGCAACAGGAAGTTTTCTTTTGACAAAAGGGGAGAAAAATGGATCGTATGCACTAAATGCGGAATTTGGTGCAACGAAGAGTGTTCAGAGAAGGATGACTACAAAAGTTTCATTTGTGTTTATTGTTTGGAAGTTTAGATTTTATTCTCTAAATATCTGGATTATGTATAATTAACAAACATTCTATACCTTGATAGCCGAATATGTAGGTATTTACTGTCAAACTCATTCTATCAGAAAATATTGTAATTTCTGAGTTGTATTCGTATGTTATTTAAAAAATAACATGTTTTGTGTTGAAATTCAACAGATATGTAATACATATGTAAGAAAAGTTATGTTTCTATACAATAAAGTTAATATTTGTCCTATATATTTTTCAAAAATAAGGGGTGCGATATTAGGAGCACTAGTTCACCTAATACCGTTTTTGCAATTTTTCTTTTGTACTTGAAAAATAAATGTAAATTAAGAGTAATTTTCAAATCTGACCTCAGTGATATAAGTATAATAAGCTCGTATTAAGAATACGTATTTATTTCAAATTTTTGTAATATATTAATACTTGAAATATTACTTTTTCAAAATGGGTGCGATATTAGCCACAGTTTCCTTACTTTTATAGTGCACTGCAAATATTCCTTTTCTATTGTGTTCTCAAAATGTGTTACTATACTAGACAAGAGAAGAAGAAAAAATGAAAGGAGAAGAGTGGGCACCAAGCAGAGATGACGTAGCAAAAACATTTCCATTGTTTGTTCGGATGGTCATTTTTCTATCTTCACTTCTAGATCTAACTCTGGTGCAGTGTATGCTTTCTGATTAAGAAACAGAATTCACAATTTACAATTTCGTAAATGTTAGTTATAACTTACAACACATACATGGTCCTAAAAGGACCCTAGCTTTCCTAAGTACCACAAAACAGTGATCATCTACCGCTTAGAACCTGGAGGAATCACTTTCAGTGAAAGATTTGAAGCGCCTGACCTTAACCTCTGCAGTCAAGTAGCACAGAGGAAACCTGATTGAGGATGTTTATGAAAGGCGATCTGACGTAATCGAATAAGAAACAAAGCTTACGTACCCAGGGGCTGCATTATGCAAATTCAGTGTCCAAAAGTGTAAATACGGTACTTATGTTTCATCACAACGTGTTGACCTTTCCGCACATTGTCAAATGTGACAAAAGAGCCCAAACGCCGATTTACTTGATCCGTTCGTCACAGTGCGTTGTTTTGAGGCAAATTCACGCCACTTCATCATCAAGCTGAATGCTCCAGGGAAAATATTACGTAATATAGATAATAAAGTTGCATTATCATCAATATTCACACAATTTGAGACAAGAGTGGAGTAAGAAATATTATTATTATTATTATTATTATTATTATTATTATTATTATACTATTATTATTTGGTATTAATAAAAGGATCTCAATTCACAAATTCTGTCATCGTTCCATTAGCAATATAATCATAATAAAAACGTTCATATTTTTTATAACGAATGTGAATAAGAAAACAAATATACAGACAGAGAGATATACAGGAGATGTAGGCAAATTAAAGAACTTATATGGGTAGGAACATGGTTGTGGTAGTCGCAGCAAGGTAAATTTAGACACTGGGGATACACAAATAGAAAATTCTGAGTCATTCAAATATTTGGGTGTTACCCTGAACGGTCAGGCCAAAAGTGATGAAGATATTAATAATAAGATTGGTCACGGAAAGCGGGCGATAAGACAATTAAATACACTCCTGTGGAATGACAAGGTAACAAGGAAAACTAAGACAGGTATATATAAAACTATAATAGAAAGTTTATGTACCCATGGATCTGAAACTTGGGAAATCAGCGACAGGATTAAGAAGAAATTATTGGCTCTAGAAATGGATTACTGGCGCCGTAGTTGTCAAATTTCGAGGATGGACCCCATTAGGTATCAGGATGTCCGAAATATAATGCAGGTATCAGGAGATATCTTACAATCAGTGCCTGATGTAGTATGGGCATCTCCAGAGAATGTCAGCCGACCGCTGACCTAATAAGTTCTTCAACTGGACTCCTCCGGAAAAAAAAAGAGATGAAGAACAATGAAAAAATGGAGCAAGGAGGTTCAGGAGGATATGGTCTGCAGGGGTCTACAAGTGGCCGATTGGCAAAACCGGAGTACCTGGAAGTTGAGAAGCGGGAGACGGCGACAGCCGTAAAATTACTCGCAATACATACATACATATGGGTAGGAACTCAAGCAAACAGGCAGTAGGCCTACAATTGAATTAAATAACTTTAATTTCAGATGAACGTACCTGTGTGTGTACATATGTGTGTATGTGTTTGCATTTAGGGTAGACGAATGGATCTATTTCTGGATGGGAAGGTAAATTAATCGGTGAGACGGTAGTAGACGATAGACAGACATATACATATAGACGGACTGGCGGATAGGGGTCTAGGACGTTTCTTCACAAATGTTTCCTCACCGGCTAGTTTAGTCACTGACAGTTCGTCACAATGAAAATTTGATCAAAATACCTGTTCGTCACAAATATTATTTTTCGTAACATATGACATGTTCGTTACATTGATAACTTGGTCACGATGCTACTTGCTGCCAATATGAATACATGAATATTTTAATCTTAAAAATGTTATTAATTTTATTATGTTTTCAATATATAAAAGTCAAAAATTTCCTGCTACGTTATGTCCAAGGGATCGTAAGTATCCCAATATATTATCGTTATCTTTGTACTCCCTATATTTTTCATCAAATCTCTGAATTCTTCTACCTACGTCAACGTATTTTTTTCTTTTTCTTGAGTGGAGATATGCCACTTGCCATTCTTTCTGTTTCTACGCTGATTTATATCGTATCTCTCCCTGAAGGCGTGTCAGAAGATGATATAGTGAGGGGTGTGCTTTTCTCATTTGAAGGTTAAGTCGCCTATGCCAAGCTTCACAGGTGTTTGTTGTCCTTTGTAATTTCATTAAGGTCTTATCATAGCAGTTCCATATGTTCTGAGGGAAAAGGGATTGTTGTCTCCCACGACCGCGTCTTCGACCTCTAATGAAACTGTCTTCCGCATTGTCGAAAATTGGGAGCAGTTCTTCCTCAGTCACCTCTCGCAGCTGGTCAAATGTAAGTGTCACATCGTCTACGAGAACAAATGTTAAAGCAATAAGGGAATGAAAATGAACTCGAAGTTCACTATTTTTTTCCCTCAGTAGTTTTCATTGATTCCTTTAAGCTGTATACGTCTCCAGAATGCTTAGGCAAGATGAAAGAGACATCCAGCAATCGTTGACTCACGGAATGATGTTCCAATGCCACTCAAAATTACAGATTCGTAATCAACCGAAGTAAAAGCCGGCATAAAGATTTATTAAATCTAGTAACAATTTCTTCTTTTAGTTTTTCAATTATAATATGTTACGAATCATCCGGTAACGAAATTGTAATGTGTTACGAATCGTCCGGTAACGAAGTTGTAATGTGTTACGAATTGTCCGGTAACGAAGTTGTAATGTGTTACGAATTGTCCGGTAACGAAGTTGTAATGTGTTACGAATTGTCCGGTAACGAAGTTGTAATGTGTTACGAATCGTCCGGTAACGAAATTGTAATATGTTACGAATCGTTCGGTAACGAAGTTGTAATGTGTTACGAATCGTCCGGTAACGAAGTTGTAATGTGTTACGAATCGTCCGGTAACGAAGTTGTAATGTGTTACGAATCGTCCGGTAACGAAGTTGTAATATGTTACGAATCGTCCGGTAACGAAGTTGTAATGTGTTACGAATCGTTCGGTAACGAAGCTGTAATATGTTATGAATCGTCCTAGTGACGAAAAATTTGTGGCGAATGATCCGGATCCCGGCGGATAGACATACCGGTACATTCAGGCAGGCAGGCAGAAAGCTAGATAGACAGATAAATATATAATTAGGTTTAATCGTAGGTAAATAGATCGATAGGCATGTAGGTGAATAGGTGGATGAATAAATGAATGGTTCAGTTAAATGGAAAGATTAAAGTTTTTAAGGATGGAATGCTTCAAGGAGTGAAGAACTGAAATATGGACGGATAGACGCACAAGCAGACAGACAGACAGACAGACAGGCAGACAGGCAGGTAGATCTATATATAAAAGTTTAGATTGTTAGACACATAAGTGAGTGGACGTATTGACAGACAGACAATAAAAATGTAGATATAGACAGACACATATACTGTAGATATAGATTAAGCAGACAGAGACATAGATAGACCTATATAAACATAGATTAGACAGATACATAGGCAGACATAGCTAATATCCTCTAGATATATATTAGACAGGGACATACAGATCAACATATACAAACATATAAACTTAGATTAGACAGATTCATAGACATACATAACCTGTATACTGTAGATATAGATTAGACAGACAGGGACATAGATTAACATATACAAACACATTAAACATAGATTAGACAGAGACATAGACATACATAGCTTATATACTGTAGATATAGATTAGACAGACAAAAACATAGATACATAATATATATGTATATATGTATATTGTACAAACATATAAACACTGATTAGACAGAGACATAGAGATACATAGTCATAGATTTGCCAGTGACATATATATATATATATATATATATATATATATATATATATATATATATACACACATAGACGTAGCCAGACAGACAGACATACAGAGAAATACAATAGAAAATTGACTACAGGTCTGAGAGCGCGAATTTTTGATCCTGCATAGATACAATATTAATAGGAAAGAAAGTCAAACACTTGAAAGTTTCTTACGAATGAGTCTTTTCTTCTCTTATGAAAACTATGTAGTAGTGATTGCAGAATAAAGAACTGGATATTAAGCATTGTGTAACTTTCCGAGAAGAGGTGTCAAGGTAGAGGACATAGAAACGACATTCTCTTACTTTCATTTGGTCGTTGCAATTTATTTTTTATTAATTTTAACACGATGTAAATGATTGTCTTTACCTTAACACACTCTGTATATTCCATGAATAAACAATCCGAGTTCGAGAAGAAAACACACCTTTTACTACTTTCCTCTCAGTTGATGATGCTAAATAACGCGTAATGTATTGTCAAAGATATGGCATCTCTTTGTTATGGTACTTTCGGATTATGGGTTTAAGGCGGACAAATTTATTTGCACTTAAGCCACGGTTGTTGTTGTTGTTGTTGTTTAGTCAAATGTCCGAAGACAGATCTGAACCTTACAAGTGACATCAAGAAGGCACCACTCATGAGGCAACTAGGCCGGAGGTAATGAGGTAGGATGACCAGTTCCTTTCCCTCTCCATTGCATACATTGCCGACTAGAGGCCACGGTTATAGGTCCATTTTGCTGAACTTGAGCGAGAAGATGTCGGTAAATTGTACCTGGAGACAGTATTAGGATATAAGTTTTATTGTATGCGCCTTAAACCTATGTCACCGGACACCCTAATCTTAATTACTTTCCGAAGGAAACCACGCTAAGAATTTATAGTCATTAAAGTCTTCAGTCCTCGGTCGGGTTTGATCTCGGTAACTTTACGCAGCTCCATTGACAATCATCGTAACCACTAGACACGGACATAGACGTAGTTATACTGTAGTACATTTTACGACATCAATTTAAATTAATTTGAAAGCGCTTGTTATTTTACTACTTATCTTTACCAAAACATTGCACAATACCCTTCTTAAATATGGAAGAGAAGGCCTTATGGCCTTAATCCTATCAGATTATATATATATATATATATATATATATATATATACATATACACACACATTTCCAATGCAATATGATCGACGGCGAAAAAGATAAGCCTAATTATATCCTCGAAATTTGATATACGGTATATCGTTGTGTGATAACATTTTTTTGTAAAAATTCTTCATTTTTATTGTCACTTATCCTGTGTTCTTTGTTAGAGATGCTTTTCATACTCCTTATGGCAGGTTATTTGTTGCCAGTTGAATTCATCATACCTGTATGCTCAACCTCAACCGTCTGCTTTCATTCAGAGAAAACTTTCATCAAGGGGATAAAAATCGTATTTCTATACATCCGTCTTCTATGGTTAAGTGTTACACTTTCATAAAATTATTATGACAATATTCGTGGACAAACGACTATGTCAATATTCCTTGTTAGAGCAATATTGTTTTCGTTGATCCTTATTCTATGTACTATATTACTATCAATACGTAACCGTCATATCTTCCTAGTTAGTTTACAGAGTCCACCATGCTATCTGTTGGATTCAACATTAGCAAGTGACGATTTTATAAAGGACGATATAAACCCTAAAAATGGCTTCCTTCGGGAGGAAAGTAAGGCTGGAAGATACATTTAGTAGATTTACTGTACGTCTGACAAAGTGCTACAGAAAACGATTCTTCTGCCATTTCTGGCTTAAGTGCGCATAGCTTATCCCACACTCCAACTAAAACCATAAAAAAATTACTGTTTTCGTCATCGTTATCGCAATAGTCTCCATTATACTCTATTTTGTCATCATTTTCTTCGTTATCTGCCATCATCATTATTGTAACAGTCTCCTTTAAAATCACTTTCGTGAAGATTTTCTTCCTTAACTGCCATCATTGTTATCGTAATTGTCTTTGTTATAATCTATTTTGTCGTCATTTTCTTCGTTATATACCATCATCATTATCGCAATAGTCTTCGATATAATTTCTTTTGTTTGTTATTTTCGCTGTTAACTGCTATCAACGTTATCGTATGAGTCTTCATTATAATTTCTTTTGTTGTTATTTTCGCCGTTAACTGCTATCATTGTTATCGTAATACTCTTTGTTATAATCATTTTGTCATTATTTTCTTCGTTATCTGCCACCATCATTGTCGTAACAGTCTTCGTTATAATCACCTTCGTGGAGATTTTCTTCGTTAATTGCCATCATCGTTATCGTAATAGACTTCGTTATAATTTCCTTTGTCTTCATTTTCTTTGTTAAACGCCATAATCGTCATCGTAACAGTCTTCGTTAAAATCTGTTTTGTCGCCATTTTCTTCGTTCTCTGCCATTATAATTATCGAAATAATCTTCGTTATAATCTCTTCTATCCTCACTTTATTCGTTATTTGGCATTATCATTATCGTAATAGTTCGTTATAATCTCTTCTATCCTCACTTTATTCGTTCACTGGCATTATCATTATCGTAATAATTCGTTATAATCTCTTCTATCCTCATTTTATTCGTTAACTGCCATTATCATTATCGTTATAGTCTTCGTTATAATCTCTTCTATCCTCACTTTATTCGTTCACTGGCATTATCATTATCGTAATAGTTCATTATAATCTCTTCTATCCTCATTTTATTCGTTAACTGGCATTATCATTATCGTTATAGTCTTCGTTATAATCTCTTCTATCCTCACGTTATTCGTTAACTAGCATTATCATTATCGTAATAGTCTTCGTTATAATCTCTTCTACCCTCACTTTATTCGTTAACTGGCATTATCATTATCGTAATAGTCCGTTATAATCTCTTCTATCCTCATTTTATTCGTTAACTGCCATTATCATTATCGTTATAGTCTTCGTTATAATCTCCTCTATCCTCACTTTATTCGTTAACTGGCATTATCATTATCGTAATAGATCGTTATAATCTCTTCTATCCTCACTTTATTCGTTAACTGGCATTATCATTATCGTAATAGTTCGTTATAATCTCTTCTATCCTCACTTTATTCGTTAACTGCCATTATCATTATCATAATAGTTCGTTATAATCTCTTCTATCCTCATTTTATTCGTCAACTGGCATTATCATTATCGTAATAGTCTTCGTTATAATCTCTTCTATCCTCACTTTCTTCGTTAACTGCCATTATCATTATCGTTATAGTCTTCGTTATAATCTCTTCTATCCTCACTTTATTCGTTAACTGGCATTATCATTATCGTAATAGTTCGTTATCTCTTCTATCCTCACTTTATTCGTTAACTGACATTATCATTATCGTAATAGTTCGTTATAATCTCTTCTATCCTCACTTTATTCGTTAACTGGCATTATCATTATCGTAATAGTTCGTTATAATCTCTTCTAACCTCATTTTATTCGTCAACTGTCATTATCGTTATCGTAATAGTCTTCTTACAATCTCTTATACCCTCACTTTATTCGTTAACTGGCATTATCGTTATCGTAATAGTCTTTGTTATAATCTCTTCCGTCGTAATTCTATTCCTTAACTGGCATTACCGTTATCATAATAGTCTTCGTTATAATCCCTATTGTCATTTTCTTCGTTAACCGGCATTACCGTTATCTTAATAGTCTGCGTTATAGTCATTTTATTCGTTATCTGCATTGTTGCCGTAAAAGTCTTCGTTATAATCTCTTCTGCCGTCATTTTCTTCGTTAACTGCCGTCATCATTGTCGTAATAGTCTTTGTTATAATCTCTTTCGTGGAGATTTACCTCATTAACTGTCATCATCGTTATAGTAATAGTCTTCGTCATTGACTCTTTCGTCGTCATTTTCTTCCTTATCTGTCATCATCGTTATCGTAATAGTCTTCGTTGCGATCTCTTTTGTCTTCATGTTCTTCGTTAACTGCCCTTATCGTTATCGTAAAAGTCTTCGTTATAATGTGTTTTGTCGTCATTTTTTTCCTTAACTACCATCATCGTCATCGTAATAGTTTTCGTTGTAATCTCTTCAATCTTCATTTTATTCGTTAGCTGCCATCATCGGCATCGTCACCACCATCAACTTTATCAATAGTCCTTATACTCAACACCAACATCAGGATATTCATTTTCTGCATTCACTGTCATGATCGTCATAATCTTCGTTTGTCGTATTGTAGCCCTACCATCTGCGTCATCGTCATAATCGTCTATTGTACTCAACATTATCGTCCTAACATCTTTTATCAATCAAATCGTTGTCTGCTTATATCATCACTGTCATCATCATCATTCTAAGCATCATCATCTTTTAATGAATCGTCATCAACTTGAAAACGTTTTTGTTTATTGCTTTTATTGTCGTACAATCAATCATCATCGCCATCACTTAGAAAGTCTAAGTTTATTTTTGTCATCTTTGTAACATCGTTTATCGGTCAAATCTTCGTCTGTTTATGTTGTAACCGCTATCACCATCATGCTTAGCATCGTCATATCAACATCATCATCGTCGTCGTATTCGTCACTGTCAAGAATAGTACTCATTATTTTCATTATCGCCCATCGTAGTCATCCGATTATCATTTCTGTTATCACAGTCACAACTTTATCGACATTTGTGATCATTGTCCTCGTGATATTCATCGCCATTATCATAATACTAATAATTATCATTATTTATATGTCATTTTTACAATCATCATTGCCTTTATACTCCTTCTCTTCCTCTTTTAGATTGAAATAATCATGAAATACATAATAAAAAAACACATAACAAAATAGACCACATATGGTAGAGGAACTGTGAAATAAAATATAAAATATGTGAGATGCCAGTAAGTTCTCTTTGGAATTCAGAGTTTTTTAAGATATGGCTCGTGATTAGTCTACTGGTACATATTGGGATAAAGTGAAGAAATAGCAATGACAATAAATTGAAACATCACCAACTGAACTTATACATTACAAACAAATTACACAAGTAAAAGTAATATCGAACAATACGAAATAAACTTTCTAAAAATGTATTAGTCTTTGTAACAGACAAACCAATTGAATTGAAGTAAATAGCGATAATTATGATAAAAATGAAGACAATGATTATGATAATGCTTAATAAATAGCTACATGACGATAGTGTGTATAGTCTCGCACTTTAACGTTATTATTAATGTGTGATGATTTCACTTGTATTAAAATCACAGGACTGTAAAAGTAATAACTATTACAATCATAACAATCATCTTATGATGTTGTAATGGTACGACATGTGAAATGTTACTTCCAGTTTTCCTTCCAGGGATTCACATGAGAAAGCGCTACGTGCTGAGGTTTCCATGGTAATTTATTACGACAACTGAAATATTGTAAATATTAACTACGTAATAAGCACTTGAAGCATAAAGTTGAGGATGACGTTAATTCACTTATGCCCGGAGCGATTCTTCCACTTTTCTTCCAATCAAGAAACATCATACTCTTCCTTCACCTCCTCTTTATTCATTAAACAACAATAAATCATTTTTTTTGTCTCTTAAACGTAGGAACAACCTATTCCCCTCTTTTCTGCACTGTTGGTGTTGATTATCTTCAAAAAAATACAAAAGTCGCGGGTCACAATTTGACTAGGTCCCCTTCTATCCCCACTTTCCAAATTTCCTACTCCCCCTCCTACATCTCAAGTTTAGCTGTAAAAATTTCTATGATGAAATACCGTTTTGTTTGATGTGTTGTACATGAGTATAAATACAGGCAAAGCACCAAGGCTCGTCAGTGTCTCGTCACAACGCAGATAGCAATAACCATCATGATGAAGCTGGTAAGTGCTGGACAAAGAGTGACGTCTGCACTTTTCTTAGAAGTCAATTGCGTTACATTCGAATAGACAACTGAGCAAAAGTCGGATTGCCTAATGTACTATTAAAATATAAATACTGTAGTGATCAAAATAAGCCACTGAGTGGGTGTGTAAGTGAGCGAGCGTGTGTGTGTGTATGTGAGTTGACGAAATAGTGAAACAGTAGGAGTAACATTTCCTGTGAGGGAATAGAGCACGTTGAAGATATAAAATTAATGTAATATTCATCAAGTAGGCCGAGGCACACGCAAAACATAAGACGCATTTTTTGCATTGTCTGAAACTATGGTTGCGGCTTCTGTTCAACTCTAGGACGCGCATAACAGCTATGAGTTTGTACTGTGACGCTTTATTTTGCCATTCTTCTGTACCTGCTTTACACCCGTCTCGTGTTGTGTGGATAATATCCAGAATATTGGCTTAATGTACACCTCTCTATGGATAGGAAAATTCTTAATAGATAGGGTCACATACTATTACACAGTTACGTATTATCAAATTGAATTAAAGTAATGTGTAACAGGCAGTCGGATGTTAATTTCCGAATTGGGCTGCATAGAGCATTTCTGCATACTGTAGGTGTGTACTTAACATGGCGCTTCTATTTTGGGCCAAAGAAACTAATTATAATGGAAATAGTGTGCATTAGTCATGTATATAATTTTGTTCTAAATGAGGGAGAAAACAATGACGAATTATTCAGAAGTGCAATTTGCTGGAGAGTTAAATAAAATCACGACGGTTCGAAGGTTGGAACTACCTTCGTCTAATAAAAAAAATCAGAGGATTATTTCATTTACTGAGGTTGTTATTAATGGCTGCGACCATGGTATTTCAAGTAGACAGAGAGAGTACACCGTTCCTCCATGTTGGGGGTTCGACATAGTTAATAATTACAATTAAATGTTTTCGTCTAAAATCCTCACAATGTAGGTCAAACTATTGGATAGGTACATAATTAACAATTCGGTCTCGTCTAAATAATTATGAATAATTTTTATAAAGTCTTACTTTATGTTTACACTAATCTGTCGTTATAAAACATAGTTATACTCTGAACGATATGATACAATAAAATGTGTTGAGGTGTAGTTCAGTCCATCAGTCAGTTGACTGTAATTCATCTGAAGGACGGGAGATTTAAATGCATAGCATATTTCTTAGATCAATTTGGTTTGTTACAATGCCATTATTTCATTATTGTCTTATAATCTCATTGTCATTCAATAGCTTTTTTATCAGTTTAAAAGGAACGTTGAATGAAGAAACAAATTCGTAGCCAAGAAATATCGTTCGTTACAACGAACAAATATTCGAATGTTAACGCACCTAATCTTCATTTGTTTCAAGGACAAACATTTTATAAAGTATTAGTTAATTTACTCCACAGTAGGCACTGTAAATGAAAAGTTTATTAGATGTCAAATATTAAAGTAAAGAACAGTAATGAATTTCATTTCATAAACAAAATTTAATATGTTTTTCGTACACATATGCACACATAATGAATGTATCAACCGAATTAGTGTGTTAACAGTGCATGGTATTAGTAATACATTTTCCTTATTTGTATGATGTGAATGGCTCGAAAACGTTAGAAACATCGATAAATTTCTGTCAATTTAAGTTATTTGTTACAATCGTTTCAAAATCTCCTCATTAAAAATGTATATTATTATATTATTCATATCAGCTCTCAGAATGCAGTTCAAGTGTGTTGTATTAATATGCAATCTCTGTAATATCTGAGAAAAAATATTTTATATTATACGACTCACAGAATTTTAACTGTAAAATTTCCGTAACAATAAAAATTTCAATCATCCAGTCATTCTTTATTATTATTATTATTATTATTATTATTATTATTATTATTATTATTATTATTATTATTATTACTACTACTACTACCGGTATATCATGAATATAATCTTTATAGTATAACATTTGTTACTGTTAAATATTACTTTATTTGCGAATCGTAATACTGACTGTTAAATAGCAGCCATACTCATAATCATAATCAACATCAAGACATGCATATAATACGTTAATCTGTAACGTCTATATTATGTGATCTAAAAGAACTGGTCCCTAGATCTCTTCAATGAAGCGTCACCGCTCTTGTATGACATTAAAATCTAGTAAAATTAAACGTGTTTCGACATTAATGTTCATCATATAATCAGGATATAAGAAATTCGGGGAAATATATTTAATGCAATCTCGTTACAACAGGGCTGCCCATAGAAATTGTGAGCTCTCACACAAACATTTGTCAGGGCCCTTCCCCCATTGTGAATATTTCATCAAGGATGAAATTCTATAATCTACATTCAGTACTAAGACAATAAGCTAAGGATATTTTATTACAGTGTCACAAAGAAGGAAATAACCCTTTAACCCTATGGAGAATAGTGGTTGTTCAGAAGAACCACCGTTTTCTTTCTTTCTAAATTTTATGGCGCAGATATTCCACCAAGGAGCCACCTCTTGAATATACATAGAGGTGTCATCTATATTTTGAAATTGTGTGCAGAGTTAAAATGTTGAGAAAAATTGATCGAAGCTTTGTTATGATACATGAAGTGAAAAACATGGAAAATTTATTTGTGCTGCAAAGGGTTAACAGTAGCCTACTTCTGAAAACTTGTTGTAAACATAATACTGTACAATAATATAATAACAGTGATTTAACAGAATTCTTCTTTCTTGTAGAAGAAAGTTTTGTAAATATTTTGTGTCTTCTTACTCCCAAACAATATCTAACGCCCGTGGCCGTCCTCCACAAAAGAAGTTTCCATACTCCTCAATGGGCGGCCCTGGTTGCAGGATCTGTGAATCCTATTAGACTATTAATGCAGGATTGAGTTACTTTTCGTATACTACAGTTCACACGTTGCTTCAATATGAATCTGGAATTACTGTAACACTACGGCGTTTTATTATTATTATTATTATTATTATTATTATTATTATTATTATTATTATTATTATTAGTACGCAATTAATAATAATAAGTAATTTTGTTCTTTATGATTGTTGTTGTTTAGTAAACTGTCCGAAGACAAGTGTGAACCTTACAAGTGATACCAATAAGGCACCACTTATGAAGCAACTAAGCCAGGAGATAATGAGATAGGGTGGCCAATTCCTTTAACCCTCCATTACATACATCGCCGATTAGCTGCATAATTACATTAGCTTTGTGATTATAAAATATGAAACAAACAAACATTAGCAGTATGCATACTTTCTATTCACGTGGTTAATATGTCGATGTAAAAGGCACAAAATTCCTCTTCACGTTTAATTTTGATGAAAGCAAACCTGGAAATACCATCAATTTATCTTAAAAGGAAACCTGGATTGTGTTGCAGATACTTCTCGTCTCCTGCCTGGCAGCTTTCGCCCTAGCCGCACCCCAGAAAGAGCCCGTGCCCATCGTCAAGCAGGACAGCCAAGTTAATGGAGATGGCTCTTATTCGTACAGGTGAGAGACAGAATCCACTCACCATGAATTGTGTATAAACGGACAGCAAGTAAAGTAGTCTATGTAATGCCCCCCAGGAAATCGATTCCTCATTGGTTAACTGTCCCTTGGGACTCACTTGATCGTAATATATTCAGATGGTAATATTTTTGGCAAATGGTAAGGTGGAGTGTGTCACTGCTTCTTGCGCCGATAACACTGGTCTACAAAAAAAAAAAAGTATTGTTCATGCTTTTGTAATTTTTCCACCTGGATATATACAATATGAATACTCTAAATTCAAATCTGGATTCAGTTTCACTTTATCGGACTAGGTTTTTGAACAGTGTCAAAACAAATGTAGTAATGTACTTAATATTTTAATGAAATATTATAACTATTAAAGACATAAAGCGCAGGCAAAACTGTTCCTGTGTGTCTAATTTTGACTTAAATATGATTAAATATATTGAAATATGAGAGCTTATGTTTTAATAATTGTGAACTTCAAAACTTTGTACACACTTACTGAGAAGAAAATTTGTTTTTTTTTTTCCGAAGCCCTGATGTGTTCATCATTAGCGTCTCTTTTCAAACACCAACAATAATCGACCATCATTGACACATCCAAATGGCCTTGACAGCGGTTTCCATTGTTTCCATGTATTTCTGAAATCCCTCACCTTGTTTTTCACTCACTTCACCAAGATTCGCAGGGAAGTAATCAATATGGCTGTTGAGAAAATGCACTTTAACACTCACTCTGCACCCTAGGTTTTTTAAGTTTTGTAACATTTCCTCTACAATTTCTTTATAGTTCTCAGATTTCTTGTTGCCCAGAAAGATTTCTGTCACTTTTTTGTACGCTAATCATGCTGACTTCTCTAACTTGGACATCCTTATGCAGGTTAGGTTAGGTTAGGTTAGGTTGGATCCGTCGAAAATACCTGCTGCTATATTAGCTTCAGTTTCCTGAGGGAGTTTTGTAAGAAGAAACTTGAAACAATCACCGTTCTAATTCATAGTAGTTACAAATTGCTTCATGAGGCCTAATTTAATGTGGAGTGGTGGTTGGACATTAGCAGGAGCAACCAATTGTTCATACTTCACATTTTTCTCCAAGAACTATATTGCTCCTGCGGAAAAAGTAGAAAACGGGAACTCAGGAGTGGGAAGGAACTTAAGAGAAAATTGTGAACCATTTTCATTATGTTAAATCTCACAGAAAATTTATAATACCAATGTCTGAAAAGTTGTAGTCCGATGAAACAAAATTGAGGCTGGTTTGAGAGCTTCAAAATATGAACAATTTTCATTCAGCAAAAACTGTGTATACCAGTGTAACATGAAGTGATAATAATGGCGAATATGAAGGTGATGAGGTGGCGGTGATGAAGGATTTATGTCGTAACTTAATATCTCATCGAAATCTTTTCCACCAAATAAGTCTGAAATTCCAGTTCTGCCAAATCCTCCATGATTTGAGGTGGACAAATCCTCTGTGCGACAGGTTTCCAAGGTACTTTTGTTTACTCTATCATTGTGAATATCGTTATACGAAGGTTGATCATTACATAAGGTTCCCTATTTTGCTAAGAGTTTTTGTTTAACTTATGCACAAATTACATTTACAATGCTTTCTGCATAGTCTCCTAGGTGATTTATACACTTAGTCTATCGTGGCACAAGCTTGAAGATTTCCTCTCAGTAGAAACCCGACATTTGTTATTCTAATCAATCTTGGACAGCATCCTGTGCAAATGCATCATTCACAAATTGTCTTCCTCCAAGATAAATACAAATGGAATGGAGCTAAGTCAGGGCTGTAAGGAGGACATTCCACAATGCATAATATTTAAGTCAAAGGACTGCAGAAGTTTTTATTTTGCTTTGTCATGTGAGGTAAGGCGTTATTGTGAAGCAGTTAAAAAGAGCAGGTCTCTTCTTGCGAACTGCAGCCTCTAATAGTCATAATATTGCACAGTGCCTGCCAGCTCTGCTTTGTGTTCCAATCTATATAAACCCAAGGTGAAGTAGCATTAGGTCATTAGCAGGGAAAGATTAATTCCCCCAGCAACTTATGCAAGGAATTGTTGTCGAGGGCACTTTAATTAAAGGTCAACCATCGCATTTTATCCTTAGTTACTATAGTTCAAAAGGACGTCAAGTAATATATTATATAACAATTTATAATGATGACGATGATGAATGGCGATGAGATCCAGTCATAACGCAAATTACTTGACTGAATTTCAACATGAAGGGCCAGAATTCAATCCCAGACGAATCCTGTAAGATTTGTGACCGACAGATCTATTATGAAACAGGTTGCCTTCACTTGTTTGGTTCCTCCAGTCATGTTATATTTCATGATCACCGTAACAACACCATATCTGATTAGTCTCCTACTTCATGTCACTCTTCACCCTGAGCAGGTATTGTGAGTTTTTTTGTTGATTAAAATTACTGTACTATACAAGTTTTCTCCTACCACTCGATCCATCTTTGCTAACATATTCAGCGTGTTAGCATCTTACTGAACGTAACAGTTAATACGTACAGAAAATTCTTAAATAAGGATAAGGATAAGATGGAGCAAATCAGACACCTTCCCATCATCAACATTGTCCACCACAAGTTAGTTTCGTCTTACGTCAATATAGATCCAAAATAAAGTTTTATTCTATAGCAAACACAATTATTTCAATTTCTTCTTAATTTTTCCTTAACATTTATAACTATGGTAATTAACGATGTGCATGTTACAAAATTTACAACGATGCAATTTTTGTAGTTCATAATTATATAAATTAACTTATTTATCATACATTATTGAAATAATAAAATTAATTAAAAAAATATCACTTTAAATTCTTGAGGATGAAATAAAATGGTTCTAAGAGTGAGATTATATTATGTTTATTTTGTTAGTCACGAAAATAAGCTTTAAGAATTGGTGCAGGTTCACAGATATTTCTGTCTTGTCACTATCAGGATTTTACCCTTTGTTTAACATTGTGTTTTTGCTCATTCTGAAAATTGATAGAATTATTATTATTATTATTATTATTATTATTATTATTATTATTATTATCATGTGTTTCTTTGGCGGACTTTTTATGCCGAAGTCATTTATACATTTTACAACCAAGATTAAAAAGCTAGTTTCCAATGTGACTCCTTCAAATGTTACTACGTTTAGAGTTTTAGGTAAAAGACTTGTCGGTAAGGGTAACTGTGACTATTTATGTTCTGTGACTTTAATACTACTTCTGCAGTAGATAAAATTAAAGGAATTTCTATCATTTCTGTTCGCTACCAAATATGACATTCACTTTTCATCGCTTATCATTTCATAAATGGAATCTATTCCATATTCCTTAAGTATGCAGTAGAAAGAACAGCAACACTTTTGTGTGTCTCATCTTCTTCGATTTATCCACTGAGGTAATATCTAACGCCTTGTAATTGTCTATATTGTCTTGTCAATTGACAATGAGTTTAAAATGAAGATATAAAAGTCTGTTCTAGGAAACTGTTCAGCTTTGATCTGACTTTCTAAATTAGTACTGAAGATTAATTTGAGGTTTGTCTTGAAGCTTTTTATCTATCTCTATGGTGGTTTTTGGAGCAATTTGAAAGTTTTTTTCTTTTCTGGAGCTCAGACACGACGCGTATTAATTTTCCAACAGCAATAAGCCCCACAAAACTATTCTCGAATTATTTAACATTTGGATTCTAAAATTAATTGCTAAATATAGCCTAAATTAATCTTAAAAGCTCCAAATAGACTATTTATCTGTAAACCTCACTTTCAAAATATTATTTATTTGTTTGCATTTAATATTGTGAGACTCCTCATCACAGAAGAATATGAAGGAAATTAAATACAAGTAGATTAATCACATCTCACTTATTTGAAGTCACTTTGATTTTACATTATCTAGTAACGTATGGCAGTCCTAAACTATCTTACGTATTGAATGTGGATTTTATATATAATCTTGGAAAATAATTATGCTCACTTTTCTCTATCACTCTCCGTCTTCATCGGAAAATTTCTCATATAAGATTCATTAATGCTGTTCTATTAATTGTCTTTCTTATGTACCTAAAAACGTTTGCAATTATGTCTCAAGTTCAGTAAATCCAGACTCAATGGAGGGCGATTAATTTTATTTTTAAGGTTGCTGGAAGTATTAATTTAAGATGGCCGCTATGGGAAAGAAGTAAATAGAATTATGATAGAGAGTAAACTACCAAAATCACTAAATTGAAAGGAGGTACGGAAAAATCATCAGCTGCCTTTCCTCTATCGAGTTTTCTACTTTACATACAGAAATATTTCTGTAGTTTTGTGAGACTGCAGAGATCTCTAATAATTCAAAGCAGGAAGATAGGAATTCTATCCTAATATAGTGAAACATCTGAAGACTTTTCAAGGCATGAGAGAACTGGTTGGAAGTGTTAGTTATTTATGGGTGCACAAATTTCAGAGACTGATGTACACAGAGACTTGTTACCAATTTCTTGTTAATCTTTTCTAATTTTACAATTCACTGATTATAATTTATTTGTTTGTCTCTCGACCCCAGCTTTGAGACAGGTGACGGCACAAAGGCTGAGCAATCTGGCCAACTGAAGAACCTGGGTCCTAATGACGACGGAGAAGTCGTACAGGGAAGCTTCTCTTATGTGGCTCCCGATGGCAAGACCTACTCTGTTACATACACCGCCGACGAGAATGGATTCCAGCCACAGGGAGAGCATCTCCTGGCCATTCCTGAAGCCATCGCCCGCTCTATCGAGTACAACAAGGCCCATCCAGAAGAAGACAAGAGCCAGAAATAAACACAGCACTTCGCCTGAAGATACGCACACAAAGCTTCGGATATTGTCCAATCATAAATTAAAAAATCACCTATGAACACACTACACTGTGTAATTAGGACAAGATTAGGCCGCGGATATTTTCGTATCTGATTTTAAAAAGTCTGTCATGTCAAAACCATGAAACCAAGACGGTAACCCACCAATAGATGAGGCAGAAATTTCTTGTGCGGTGTAGGGCGTTTCCAACCAATCTATTGGGGTAGATGCATATTTCAATTCAAGAAAATTTCAATCGGACTGTTCAGGGCTTTGTGTGTTTTTCACCTGATACAATTTGACGAAAAAATGGTCGGATATACTTTTCTTGCTACACGTGCCATGACAATGAACACTGCAATTATAACTTAATTACTTTTGAGTCTTATGTATTGGAACATGGAAGTTACATTTTGTTACGTGCCAAAATATTTAAGCGTGTATAAAGATTTTAATTATTGAGAATATTCCGGAACTGTGTAAAAAGATATTGACTTGGAAAACAAATTATGCTAAATCTGCTACAAATTAAATTCACATGTATATATTTTTCCAGTTACAGTATGTATTTAGTACAAAAGGCATAAGATAAGTGCGTAACGTATGAAAATTTGGTCTCTCGGAACTCAGCGACTGAAATCCAAGGCCATTTCACAAGCTCCTAGTCTTAGATCTGTGACAGTTGTCAGTTGTTCCTTCTCTTCATTAAATAACTGGATTATGCAAAATGATGTATATGGTTAGTGATACAAATAAAACATGTTTCACTCAACTTGAATATTCATTATAATCGTACTTAGCACTCCTTCCAGTAATATGCAGTATTAAATTGTTGTCTTTTTAATAATAATAATAATAATAATAATAATAATACTAATAATAATAGTAATAACAATAATCATCATGATCTTGAACACATCAGATTTAGAAGCCTTATGTCCGATTTCTGGTACACATCAGTTAACTCTCAGTTACTTAACTGAACTATAAGTTTAAATGTAGATTTGTAACTATAGCAGTTGAGGTAACTTCAAGTTTGTTATCTCTTGTCGTCCATAGATATCTCCACTAGTATTCTGTGAATGATTTCTTTAAGTTATTTATAGTCACCTTTGTTCGCAGAAGTTTTCAGCAGTAATATGGCTGACTGGTACACAGTGAGCTCTGTACTAGTAGGTGCAAGACTTTTTAAATGAAGAATCCGTGTGATAAACAATTGTACATGCACACTTCTATCTCAATCGCAATATAATTAAAAAGCAACAATTTTTGGTATCTGGCGTGATCATCAATGTAAATAATACTAGCGGAAAGAGGGCCAGATAAACTTCCACTACAAAACTGCAACCGTAGTCAGCTATGGTGGCTATTAGAGCCATATTGATAAACATGTGAAAATACTTTACATTCGTCCATATGAATACTTTCATTTAAATGTTCAAATGGAATTTTCGAAGCCCGAAATACCACTGTCATTTGTAAAGCTCCCAAGAATAAAAATATTCCTTGACAACGACATAGAATCTGAAGTTTATGAGGAAAATTAAACTTGAGATATTCTAAATTGTCTTTACAAATACACAGAAAGTAGAACGTTTACCGTAAATTACATAAATAAAACGCCGAATCTTTAAAACTGTACCGATAAACTATTAAATTAATTTATTACAGTTATTATTATTATTATTATTATTATTATTATTATTATTATTATTATTATTATTATTTAATATAAGTTATTATAGTTCACAGCACAGTAATACAGAGCACCGCATGTCGGTATTTCTTCGAATCAGTACTAACAGCCAGGCAACTACAGACCGAGGCACAGTTACCAGTTGAAGCACAGATAACTGTAAAGATGGTGATAACTGTTGTTTCGGAAATTCATTTTAAACATATGAACACGTTAAATAGTAGACAATTCTGTGTGTACAGATAACGGTCTTCCCAGAAACCAGGCATTAATGTTCTGATCTGGGAAATTCAGCAATAAATCTGTTCCTGATCTATCAATTTGACTTTAAGCGTATAAGGCATGCCCAACACCAGTCTACCTTGTAAGAGGCTGGTAAGCTGTTAAGGGTAAACACAGCTTGTTTGCAAAAAACAAAGCCTTCATTTTTATAGTCATTAAATTAAATTATGTCTGCTGGCATTGCTACTGCTGCTACTGATTCTATTATTTATTTAGAATCCTGGGTCCATACTGGGTCCAATTGTTTTTAAGGAAATTTAAAAGAGATATGAACAAAATATTTTGCAAAACTGTTTCTTGAATTTCCAGCAGGACTCTGTGATGGCACATACAGCGACTGTTTCCTTGCAGGTAATTCATGAAGTACTCAACAACAGAGTCATTATCATTACTAACATAGAGTCCCCTCGATCTCTCGATGTAACTGCCTGCGATTATTATCTTCGGAAAGCTTTTAAACATAAGTCGTACAGGAAACATCCACATATATTAGACAAACTAAAGAAAGACATTAGTCAAGGGTTAATTCAATTTCTCAAAAGAATTAAGAAAGGTCAGGGTAATTTTCTAAGCAGGTGCCAAAAATGTGTGGAAAATGAAGGTAGACAGTTGACAGTTCCGGCACCTTCTTGCTTGACATGGGTAAACATATAGGCCTAACTTTTTTATAAATAAAAATAGGTAGTTTATTCTCAGATAGTCACTCTACTGCAGCCAGTTTAACGGCGAAATCTTGATGCAGGCCAGAAGCATACGTAGCTGTGAACTTAATGCCAAGCTCATGTTTAATAGATTATTCGTTTTCACCACCACCACCACCACCACCACCACCACCACCATACCATCAGCATTATCACTGTCATCGTCTTCATCGTCTTAATTATCATAATGAAAGGTTTCAAGACTATTTATTGAAGTTCCATAATTTTTCTTTCTGATTCTGTTTCCTCTATTTCCCTTTAGGTTTCACATGGTTTCATGTCATTAGGTATACGTTGTAAAGCAATTTTGGGTAATAAATTATCATTGAAACTTATAACACGTTTTTAGTGCTGTCATTTCCCACAACTATGGTCCTGGAACACAACTATGGTCCATTCATATTTTGTACTCCATAACGTAGTACCTCGTTTATCTATATTTTTGCTGTACTGTAGTTTGAAGTGAAGTCATTGCAACTATCTGCGAACGATTTATGTTACTTCTACAATGTTCTTTGAATAGTTATATCGTGGACAATAGTTGTGTTCCAGGACCATAGTTATGGGAAATGACGGTTGTTCATTTGACGATCTGAACGTCCACACCTGTGGAGTAACGGTTAGCGCGTCTGGCCGCGAAACCAGGTGGTCCGGGTTCGATTCCTGGTCAGGGCAAGTTACCTGGTTGAGGTTTTTCCGGGGCTTTCCCTCAACTCAATATGAGCAAATGTTGAGTAACTATCGGTGCTGGATCCCGGACTTATTTCACCGGAATTATCACCTTTATTCATTCAGACGCTAAATAACCTAAGCGTCGTAGAGAATCTACTAAAATAAAAAAAAAAACGATCTGAACGTGAGAATCCAAGAAGCTGTCTTAAAAAGTACATTTGGAGATACAGTATATGAAGATATATGAATTCGAAATCTAAACAAAAAAAAATGTAAGTCCTTTCACAGACAATTAATATAAAATATGTTCTTAAAGGTCCACTTATCTCTTCTTTGTATTTCTTGGTGAAAAGTAGATACGGAATCGAAGGATGACCGTCCATTTCTAAATCTATGCTGAAAGTCTATTACACTTGTTTCTATATTGATATTGTCCATTCAAGTAATACTTTCGCATATAATTTAGAGCATAGAATGTAGGAGTTTACATAATACCTATGTATTTCTTAGAATATAACTCATTTCTAAGACAATAAAAGACTAAATTCCATTACCACTTGAGAAAACTGTAAAGATATCCGATTGTCTTTACAATCTCGCTGTAGACACTGGGCTTAAATAGATGCAAGTTACGACAAGCAAATTTCAATTAATGTTATGTAAGCAGAAATTGCGAAACAATGACTTTGAAAACTTCAATGCAAAATTACAGTATATGGGAACATTTGTCTTCAAACAAGTTATCTTGATTAAGAATTCAAGGCTATTACTGAAATGATCCTTTGTAGCAGTAACACCCAATGTTCAACTTAGTTTTAAAAAGTTCAGTGTTACATAAATAATATTTTCCTCTTATTGTTACACTTTTCTGGAATAAGCCATAAGTAACAGCTCTCTGGAAATTTGCATCAAATAGTTTCTGCAATGATGGTTTCTCGTTTAGAACAGTGATTCTCAACCAAGGGGCCACGGCTCACTGAGAGTCCGAAGGGCAGTTAATTGGTGGTTGCGATTAATATAATAACAATAAAAATACTGTAATAATTTTTTTCGTACTTTCTTTTACTAATGGCGATACTTGACTATTCGTTATTCACCCAAATGAAGCCAGCTGTGCAGCTCAATTTACCAGGATGCGCCATTGGAGGAGCAATTGGATGTAATTAAGTTACACTACAAGACATATACTTGCGTGCATTATTTCGGTCGTCAATAATATTAAAATCAAATGTACTTAACTTGCAAAAAGAACAAGTTGTTTATAGTCGAAACAACATGTCTACACTTATCACTAAACCTCGGATTTTTAAATTCAAATAGGACAGATTACAATAATTTTATGTAAAATCCCCACATCTATGCAACACGAGAAAGTAACACAGTCTACTATATACAGTCGCAAAGCTCAATATGTACTAAAAATGCAAACATGGGTAGTTGCCCACCACTAGGATCGCTACTATCGCCTCATCATCGCAGATCTCTCTCTCTCCTATCAGCCGACAAAATAAATATGTTACCCTTTCGTTGTCGTGTTCTTTTTGAAAAAATTAACACCTTCCTTCCATTATTGAAATATTAAATGCATAAAATTAATTTATTATTTTAATGAATGCATATTAAATTCCACCATAAACTCGAAGATACCTGCAAGAAATAAGTTAATATAATTTTTGTTTGTGCAAAACGAACTGAAATTTACTATAATAGCTTCACTCATTCAAGATTATAGCGATAGCGATAATTAACTATGAAACCAATAAATATTAATTTGCATTTCTCTTTACAACAATAATAATGGAAATATGAATTAATGGAGTAACTTACGTGTACCGGTACTTGTAGTGTATGCTTACGTAGTTAAAGTGGGATGAGGTTAAGCAATAATATTACACCAGAATTGGAAATAAAACGTGATCAATAAATTTTATTGTAACAGACTTTTTCTACTTCTCTAGTAAATCAACAAATAAAAATAACAACAAAATTAACAGCTATAATTAAAAACATATCCTTTGAAGAAAAAAGTAGGCCTAAGCAATAATAATCCCACCAGAATTGAAAATAAAACGTGATCAATAAATTTCATTAAAACAAACTTAATTTTTCTACGTCTTTACTAAATAACACATAAAAATAATAAGAAAATTAATAGCTACAATTAAAAATATATCCTCTTAAAAAAAATAGACCTAACCTTTATTTCTCTGGAAATTTAGCAGCCTAAGTGACAGAACTTTAACCGGTACCTAATGTCCTTTCGGTTAGACTGAAACGTTTCATTGTGAAATTTAAGGATATAATGTATTCTAACAGTCACAAAGAACTTCAAATTAACCGTTTTGTTTCTGCAGAGCATTCTTGTGGAAACCCAGGAACCTTTCTGAATCTTTCGGAAATCGGAAAAAGGATAACTCTGGCCTCTTTCTCTTACTGTTGCTACAATTTATAGCACTACAAACGTCTCATCCTTGTCCCATATTATTATTCCAATTATTATATTTTAGCCATTAACATTTTCATTATAACCAATAACGAACATTTCACAAGCATCAATGTGAAATACGCAACGAGCTATCACTCGATAGAAATACGACACAGTCCAAAGTCGATCATGGACAGTCTATTGTTTCTAGTTGCTAACCGCTTGGAGCGCTTTATCACGAGATTTGCAAAAAAACACCTCAAGCTTCGCGATTGTATATAGTAGACTGTGAAAGTAAGGTGCATTAAATAACGTATGTTTCAGCCTACGCTAAACGAGCCTAAAAATCGTAGGTCTATTTATCACAATATAATATATCATCGACAATAACTGAGTCAGTAACAATGATAGTGCTCCTTTTGCATTAATTATCTCAAAACATGAATTTTGTAGATAGCCACGTCGTTATGACTCTAAACTCACACATAATGTGATGGGTAGTTTTCTAAACAGATGCCAGAAATGTGTGAAAAAATGAAGAAATACAGTTCCAGAAAACTCGCTTGGCATGTGTAAATACGTACGTAACATTTTTAAAAATAAAATTAACTCCTAATTGATCAGTGTGATTTCAAAGCAAAACTCCATTTTTTTTTATAATTTTCCCTAGGGCTAGAGAGCTCTGAGCAAATTTCGTCTGCTATTTTCCTCGTTCACGATGAATTTCAAAGCTGAATAACCTCTGCAGTTGAAAGCGTCATAAATGAAATATTACCCATTTACCTGCAATTAACAAAGATACCACCACCACCACCACCACCACAACAGTAATTTCAAATTCACTGTGAATGGTGGCGGTATTAATGTACAGATACGGAAATAAAATTTGGAGTTCGCTGATTGTATGTTTCGCATACAACACACTGCGCATGTCCAGTAAACAAGAGGCCCTATATATATGCTACTTGTGGACAGTCGTGTGAAATTGTTGCCTACATACAGGTCGACTCCCACCAAGACTCGCTCCAAATTTTAATTCCGTATCTGTGCACCCTTTGACATGGAAAATGGTCGCTCTCCTGTAGCCTAAATTTGTCTGTCGTTCACGATGCATACGGGGAAATATTTAGCATCGAGGTCCGAGAATGAAATCAAGTCATAGCAGAGACATTCATCTGTATGTCACAAAACGAATGTTTACTAGTAAGCTTTATGGCTTAGCGATATAGATCTTTCTTCTCGTTACAAAGACCGGGCTTCGAATCTCTCTATGTAAAACGCACGCGTGTAAACACAGCTTACACGATGATTCCCGTACTATTTCGAGGTGTCACTAACAAGGAAGGCTCACTAAGTGATAATAGATTTTCACAACGATTGCTACCCCATACGTTCCATTTGAAATAAGAAACCTTCCTATAAATTTCTACAACCGGAGAAAGCGTAGTTTTCGAGATATGATATTTCCAAATTCTTCAATCCAGAGCTATAACACCTAGTGCAAACAATACTATGTGCTAGACATATAAGGCAATAAATCTCATCTAGCTGCATACCGTACTGTCAAAGTCTCCTTAAATAATATAAGTTTTAAAAATAACATACCAGATACATAATATTCATGAAATTGACTGTAGAATAGTCTATGAAGAAATAATAAGGAAATGTAAGCTTATCTCAAATTACTCACTGTACTGATCACAGTAGTGGAAATAGTTGTAAAAATGCTGAAACACAGTGGAACTTTGCACCAAGAACATTTAAGAAAACTAAGTTTATCGTAGTGAGCTTTAGAGCAGTTCTAATAGAATTCTACAAGAGTGACGAATTTATCAGGTTTGTTGTACCCGACTTTATGCCAGCCACATTTAAGCATATTTACATATCTAGGAAATACTGTAAAAGCTGATTATGCGTTAAAGACTACATACAATCTTATCACATTATCTCTCTGCTGCAATATAATATTCGTGCCATGTAACAAAACAGTATCAGAGAACTTCCGACTGAAATTTTTCAGGGCCCAAAAGCCATGAACGTCAAGATGCTGAACAATCGGAGCTGTGTGCTTTGGAATTGTTAACACTTCCACCGTGTTACCTTCTAGAGTTATTCTTTCTGTAGTCTGTCTATCTAGTTAACTGGTCCACGAGCCTATCAAAAGAATACTATGATCACTGACAGATGAAAAGTATACTTCTTGAAATTACTTGAACAGGTGAATTGTCATAAGCCTCCCTGATTTTGAAGGCAATGCATAAACATTTGGGGGCCTTAAACATTTTCTTCTTCACGAAGGTAATGGAGACATGAGACATACAGTATGAATGTGAAGCGATTATTTTGAAAAATCATATCTCGAAGGCTAGGCCTTCTTCAGATGTAGGAATTTATAGGGAGACATTTTATTTCAAATGGAACGTATGGGAGAAAAATCGTTGTGAAAATCTAGTATCACTTGTGAGCTTTCCTTGATAGTCTCTGAACAGTGGCCAATTTCCGTGTCAAGGGTGTACTGATGTTGGTATAAAAATAATTTCAACAAGGGATATAGCCACTGGTGTAGCTCAGTCGGTATAGGCACTTATCTGCTGACCCAGAGCTGCGCTCGGGCGTGGGTTCGATTACTGATCTGATTACTGGTTGGGTTTTTCCGAGGTTTTCCAAACCATAAGGCGAATGTCAGGTAATCTATGGCGAATCTTCGGCCTCACATCACCAAATATCATCTCGTTATCACCCATTTCATCAACTCTAAATAACCTAGTAGTTAATACAGCGTCGTTAAAAAACCAACTAAAAATGCCAAGGGATAATCCTTACAACGAAAATATAACACCACCGCTTCACATTACAAGTACTGATGCGTGCAAAAAATATACAGTCTATTCAACACATTGCCTATCACTACGATTTTAATTGAACGATTTTACTGTAAAAACATTACAGTGCATCTTTTCAACTTGAGTAGTGTGAATGTGAAAGATTGTGCGATGGTACAAGGACAATTCGACACAAAAGCATCAGAGCGAGGTTAATCTGTGGGTCAATTACACATCAGCAGACAACCATATAATGCGTTCTGCTCATTTAATCACTTGTAACGTAAACATTTATACATCGTTTTGACTAGCGAGTTAGTGCGACATTTCGATTGCGATGAAGTAAAAGACAGTAACCCTCAAACATTGAAAAGTTGAGATTTTCACAGCGTACTACAGTATTTGTTTATGGCCATTATACGTGTATGCAAAAGAATTTAACCACCAGAAACATATTTTTTTTGTATAATTAACGATAATTCTAGGAATTTTTGACCCTCACTCATTTAATATGTAGCTTGATAAAATGCTGTTCCTCTCCGTACGGGTTACAGTATTTTTCCGAACTATGATTTTTGTTAAAAATGGCAATGAGCTTACCCTGTGAAGCCATGAGGCTTGTTTATAAAATGTAAATATAATGAATAATACGATAATTTTTTTAGTGTTACGACCTTTTGCCTTAACGTCATCCATTTACTACACGAATCTAAAACAATCAGTAATGAGGCCAAGCGGGAATCGAACCCACGCCATGACCTTTCACTTCCAAAATGCAACAATGATTAACAATTGGAAGAATGTAGAAACCAGGAACGACCGAGAGAGAGATTGAATAATCTTTAAAGCCGAAATTGATATTTGTCTATTTCATGATGAGAAAAATAATAAGTTGAAGAGGATGATGATGATGATGATGATGATAATGATGATAAAACACAAGAAATAACTATGTCTTGCGAATAGTAAACCGATTCTGTCCGAAAAAACACAATCACCGACTTCAGCTACAGGAAGTCGACGTACGAGTACTTAGCACTTTTAGCTCTGGCTTCCTCTTATGCACGGGAAGTCAGGAAAAAACACAAGCAGTGTGCAATAGTAGTTATTAATCTTTTAACTGGCTAAAATTTTCCATTTTTTGTGAGTGAGATGATTATGACATGAACGCATAATGGACTTTTAGCCACAAGTAATATATAACGTTTTATCTTTCCCTAATAAATATTGCTATCATTTTCCGGGGATGCCGAGCCGTGGATGGGAGGATAATATTCAAGTGTTTGAGGAAGATGGGATATGATGATAGAGACTGGATTAATCTTGCACAGGATAGAGACCGATGGCGGGCTTATGTAATAGTGGCAATGAACCTCCGTGTTCCTTAAAAATTATGAGTAAGTATTATTTTCCTGCTTATATATAATATTAGTTAGCCATAACGAAATTATTTAAAGTCCAATCATGATGTAAAAATTTCTTTGTTGCTAAGTCATAGATTGGAAATAAATGAAAGAGTTTCTAATCAACAATAATTATACTTCACAGAATGGCAATTGAGATACTATTAGTTCACATATGAAAAAATGAGCTATTTCTGACAACTACTAACAGTTTGATAAACAGTGCATGATGTTACTAGAATACTACAAAATTGTTTACTTTCATTCATACATTACAAGTGGTTCCACAAACGTTTTCTATTTTTCGGTCTTTTACGTCATGTTGTCCTATGATAAATTTACGGATCTTTTGCTATCATTAATTTTTCCGAGCAACATAATCATTATAGTTTATATAATGTCGATAAATATCCTACAAAACTACTGATCCCTACCTGAAATTTCTACGATGGCAGGTAAGATGTAGTCCTTCATAATTCATTGCATTCAATTCTTGTCGATTTGATGTCTGAAGAAAGACTGAAGTTGATTCACATTACCGACTTTTAAATAGATACACTATTACTACAGTCTAGTATATACAGTCACGAAGCTCAATACATAGTTGCTAACCACTAGGATCGCTACTATCGCCTCATGAAAACGCAATATTTAATCAATGTGGAAGAATAATTTCTCAGATGTTATGGACAATCAGTTTCATTTACCATTTAATTTTCTCTAACAAAGAGAAATCTATGAATTAAAAAGAGATTATTCGGAGTTAATGAATTTTTTGTGTTATTTTAAAGTTGGTAATTTTTACTAAAGTAATTTTATTTCATAGGATATGCATTAAAATCACTATTAAATATTGAATATTTCTAAAATCTCCCAAACAGTGAATTCATAGGAAGAATAGACTTATGTAAATGTAGAGACGGATAGCGGACAGAAAGTATAAAAAGAATTTTTCGATATGAGGCGTGCTGAAAACATTTGTTTGGAAATCTTGAAGTCGAATATTTTCATTATTGCAATATGTCACCTTTTTCTTCTTATTATGAAAAAGTGAAAACGATGGCACGAGTCGTGTGGAAATTCTAACATGGAATCCCTTGAGTGCGAGGTCCCAAGTGCAGTCTCTCGTAAGGTTCATTTGAAAGTGTTGTGTTAACAGCTATTACAGGAAAAATATTGGCTGCTAATGTTCCATCATGTGCATCAGGAGGGCGACAGAAAATGAGAGTCCGGGAAGTGCAGAGATCAAGCTTCTATGGGAGTATGTATTATATTTCACAAAATGGACATCGTTGACATTCAAGAAATGTTCAAAACAAACCATTAACTTGAGGCAGCCATCGGCAAATTTGTACTCACTACGACATCACTGGACGCAACCAGCAGTACATAAGATGTAATATCAATCCAGGAGTATAGAGCACTCCGTTCGGATCCCAGTGGCGGACTCTCAACACAAGCATCTGACGTGGACTACACAATATTGATTTATAGATGTACAGATTACATATTGTTTCGCCTTTATTTCTACTGTGCTACAACAACCTAGTAAAATACGCCACAAATTGCCACTTTAATACAACTCGTAAACTTTCGTCTGTTAGTTACGATCTTTGTTTAGATATTACAAGTTTTCCTTCAGAAAACAAGTGTTCCGAAATATATTGAATATAGAGCCAAACATAGCAGCTATGTAGGGTAGCGGCAGGCGACCTATGATAGGAGAGAATTTTAAATAAATCTAAGTCAGTATTGTGTGTTATACAATGACGTTTTATGTCCATAATCTCGTACAGCAGAAGCTATAACGTAACCTAAATAATATAAACAATAGTCTATAAATGATAGAAAATTTTAATTAAGGATGATTAAATAAACATGGATCATTTTAAAAGGTATAATTATTGAAAGTACAATGTTGGCAAATAAAAAAACAAATGCTAGGGAGGTGATAAAACAAATGCTAGGGAGTTAATAAAAACAAATGCTAAGGAGGTGATAAAAATTGTAGGATAAACAATCATGATTGGTTGAAACAAGTTGTTCCGTACCGTTTTAATTAGTCAAAATTAGTATGACGTAGTGAAAGTGTAATGGTCAATGAAAATTAATTATATATTTTTCATCCTGTACACTATACGAAACTTAAATAATTTCTGCATTAAATTACGTCTATCAAAAATAGAAATTATACAAGAATTAATACCTTATTAAATTTTGTCTTTCGTTTAGAAATAAAAATAAAGCAAGAATAACAACTGACAGCAACGAAATTAAATAATGATTTGTGTTTCTTCTGTAACAAATTTTTCCCACACATCACTTTTGATGGTTTAAAAGTTTAGCCTCCACAACCAGACCATTTCCCCAGTCTATGTTTACTGGAAAAAATCTCACGAATGTGTTTCGCTCGTCTCGAGGATCACTCGCTCTAAATTTTGTGGCGAGCGATAAAACCTCGTACACTCGCAGCATCTAGCGGTTTAATAGCCAACTACATGATCGCTTTCTCACGCTCGAGCGAAATTAGTAAGTGCAGGGTTCTGATCCTTATATTATTAGTGATAAAATCTTAAATGCATTCTATATAGTACTATTTTTTTCTCGATGTTAATTTATACTCGCTTCAACATCTTTGGTCATATATTTTGGGTGAAATCCGAAGGCCTGTGTACTATTGTTGAGACTGGTTCTATTGTTGTGAACTAGATGGCGACTGTACATGTATTACTGATTTGTTATGAATATGATTTCGGTGATGAATGAGGCCGGCGATATTCAGGGATGCTGTACCCGAATTTCCTGGCATTTGTCTTACGGTTGAGGGAAAACCCTGAAAAACCTCAACCAGGAAATTCAACCCGACCGGGAATCGAACCCAGGTCCTCTACGTGAGACACCAGCATGCTGATCCCTTACACCACAGAGGTGGTCAGTACTATATTATTCACCTAATACCAACAAACATCTGTGGTTCTACCTGTTGAATGAGTAATGTAGGCTCAAAGTCCGATGTAGTCCCACTAACCCACCCTTAAGAGCTTACTACCAATACTCTGACTGATGCCATTGTACACCAGTCAGAATACATTACTCCTCGCAGTTTGCGTAGGTAGACTATAAATTATGATAATTAATATTAAAATTGAGAGTGGTAGTGGAATAATGGAGGAAAATCTTCAGGAACCTTGGCTTTATCCAACACTTTTCCATAACCAGGATTCGAACCTAGGTCTCGTCGTTAGCCAGACCTCTACCAATTACTACCAAGGCGTTACTCTTTGCCTCTTATTTTCAGTTTTCTTTTATCCTTCATCTCAACATCCCTTCATCTCTTCTGGTGTTTTCATCACACGCCTGTAACTGAAGTTTCTTGAGTGAAATTTATTATTCTACACATCCATTCCACGTGGTCCAGACTAATCTACAGTATTTTCGTGACAAGATATGGCGTATGGCGGAGTCTATAGCACGCCTAAATGAAGGTCATTAGCAATAGATAAGAAATTCGTTGTTATTCGAAATTACTCACACAGTCTGACCTGCGCGTAGATTCAAGGCTTTTTTTATTGAGACAATTCAGTGACAGAGCTTCTCAGTGTACTTCTGCAGCTGAAGGAAGAGGCTGCAGCAGTAATACCTACATGAAACGGGTAAGTTATGTCAAAACTACACATTTTACTAGTAACATTATTATTTAATGACTGTCTATTTGTCTACATCTATCTCTGTATCTCTGTCAAAAGTTATAACTTAAGAGGTTGGTGCATGAGTGACAAAATAGGAAAGTGATAAAGAGAAAATGGTGATGGTGACTGAAAAGACGGTAAGACAAGGGAATAACAGTGAACAAGAATGATAAAGATACGAGTAATAGCCAGGGAGTGATGAGAAGTAAGTAGTGATTCAAATATAAGAAAGAAAGTGGGAGTGAAAATGTAGTGAAAGTGAAGAAACAAATTCGTCGGAAAATATACAGATAAGGTTAGTTGGAATAAGTGATCAATGAACGTTAGCGACTGAAGTGAATAAATAGGAGGATAACTATGAAACAGTTTTTAACTCGATATAAACAATGTCAGTCCACACCTGTGGAGTAACGGTTAGCACGTCTAGCCGCGAAACCAGGTGGCCCGGGTTCGATTCCCGGTCGGGGCAAGTTACCTGGTTGAGGTTTTTTCCGGGGTTTTCCCTCAACCCAATATGAGCAAATGCTGGGTAACTTTCGGTGCTGGACCCCGGACTCATTTCACCGGCATTATCACCTTCATCTCATTCATTCGCTAAATAACCTAAGGTGTTGATGAAGCGTCATAAAATAATCTACTAAAATAAAAAAATAAACAATGTCGGGAACAATTAATAAGGAATTGAGAGACATGAGTGTTTAGTTACATGATATTAGTAAGAATAAGATGGATAAATGGGAAAGGGAGAGAATAAGTAGAAAAAGAAGGAGGTGAAACAGAAGTGAGAGATGGTAGAAAAGTGATCAGAGTCATTTATATGTAATAGCCAGATGTTAAAAAAAGAAAACAAAAACTTAAAGAGAATATGTATCCATGGGAGTGATGGCACTGTATACAGAAATGTGAAGGGCCAACACGACCGATGCAAGCTGGTGAAATATCGTTCGTCTGTCTGTTTGTCCGTCCGTCCGTCCGACCATCCATCCATCCATATTTCTCTATATATGTAGGCCTATATATAAATATATCTCTATCTCTTTATATCTATATTCTCTCTCTATCTGCCTATTTCTATCTCTCTATCTCTATGTCTAGCTCTCTCTTACCCTTTCCCTCCCTCCCTCCCTCCCCCCTCTCTCTCTCTCACACACACACACACATGCACACACACTATACGCATATAGTTCTTTTAATTCAAACTTCCCATTCCCAGTAACAATTTGCTATATTCATCGATGTACTTGTAGACCTCATTTTAGGCCGCTTTCTTGGTTTCCAATTTTCCTGATTAAATTTTCATACCAAATCAAGATAAATCGTCGCAATCTCCTGTCTCGCATGCTATCTACGACGTGACTCTACCACCTTCATTGCTTTGTTCGATTACAATAACTGAATCGCACTTTTTAGAAAGGAACTAAGTCAAAATTTCCTACTTTTCAGGAGAGCATAAAAACATTTTTTTCATTCACATACTGTACAGCAGAATAACATATTTAAGACTTACATTATATAAAGATAATATGGGATTGAATTTAATGATAACAGACTTTTAAAAAAATTGTGCTACAATGGTATACATGTATTTCTAAATTTGAGACTTAGTTCCTTTCTTCACTGGAAATTGTTTTTGAAAAAACAAAATAAATAGACTAAGTTAACAACATTTATTCAACGTAGATCTACATGTATTTTTGATTAAATTGACATGTTATAAATTTTAAAATAATATTATGAATAAAAAAATTAATTCAAAATGGACATGTTTCGCAAAACATTAATACATGTGAAATTACTAGTGGGCCTCATTCATGGTCCGCCAGGACCTGTGTAATAGAATATGAAAATATTTCTTCGTGAAATGCTTCAGCCTTTTCATCACTGACGTACTTCATTAGTTTCTTAAGGTCTTCAATCTTTTGGACATTGATGGGAACTTTTTCTTCTGGATATGCGTTTGTTAGTTTATGTCAAACTCGTAAATTCCCCTTCCCAAGGAGAAACCTATTGCTTATATTATAACTCTTGATGTATGGGCGAGCTTCTACAACGCCAGGACTGTCTGAGCTGTATGTGAATTCTTTTCATACAGAGGATATGAAATGAACTTTTCTCTCACGAGAATTCTTTGATGTTTCTTCCGATATGGTATTCCTTTTGAAAAAATTAGGCCCCCACATATCAAAGTTAGTGGTCAGTTTTTCAGAATCCAATTTGTACGGTTATTTCTATATATCCTTTTATTGTACACCCTATCGGCCCCTGTTATTGCTTTTCTGAAAACCCCAAAATTCCTATCACAAAGGAGAAAGGAGTGGCCTCGCTCAGGAAAATAATGTTTTATAGTTTCGAATCTTTTAGAAGCTGCCAGACCAAGACAAAACTTACCTATTATGATTTTTGTTTTGGCCTGGGCAGCTATTTGAGTAAATGTGTATGTTTTCATCAAAATAATATTTCAAAAAGGAACAAACATCATTGGCTCTCTTTCGAGCCTATCCTTCATAATACACGTATAGCACACATTGGTAGGATTTAAGTTCATGAAAACAAAATATATTAATCTATAATTGCCTCATATAGAAGACTTCTTTGAACTGGTAATTGGGAGAGGGGCATGTTTATAATATTATGCTGACAACGTCCATGATGCCTTTGAATTTTAGGGGTCATCTTAGTGAAGTTACTGGCTCATGTATTGACGCAAACAACTTTCTCTGATATGAAAATACTTTAAGAATAAAATAATAATGATTATCTGAACAACTTATTACCGGTACTTTATAATTACCTATACAAACATCCATTGTTGTTTGTATAAACACATGCTTCGTAAGCAAGTCTAACAATATACCAAAAATTAATGTACCATAACAGAGTTACAAACGATAATTATGTTGTCATATTTTCGATGTCCAAACGGTGAAAAAACGCACTAACTTCCTGACTTACTGTAGTTCTTTTCTTTACAGTGTTATACACTTTTATGCCTGTTTTAGATTAGGATATATTATATAATGTGTTTTGTTGTGCAATTTTCATTTTAGTAAGTGTGTTCTTTTAGAGAATGGTTGGATATAATCATTGGTGAGGGGAGTGAAACAAAGTAGGACTTGTGTTAGGTGCAAAGCACGTACGGTCAGAAGACGCGTACATTGGATTTTAGAGAAAATTACGATAATATAATATCTGTATGTACGTATAATTTTACTCAATAAATCCACCTATCTATCTTTACCGTAGTACAAACATCACGGTGATGTTAGAGACACATGGAAAGTTCTGACTAAGTTCCTTTCTTCTCCAATCAACGTGTCTTGGAAGTAGTAATTATTTTGCTAATAAAAACAAAAATGGCAAATTTTGACTTAGTTCCTTTCTAAAAAGTGCGATTCAATTATGTTCCTAACATTATATATTTTGTCGAAGGACAAGTTATCTGAGTAATTTCTTCTTTTCTTGATATCTCGATCTACATATATATATATATATATATATATATTGTATGAATAAATTTCAGTTTCCAGTTGTTCATGTTACTAGTTAGCTATGTATGCAATGGAGGGGGGGGGGAAGGAACCCTAATATGTCCTGGCTTTGATGCCTCATGAGTGACACGTTATTTGGTGTCACAAAATTTCAACCTGTTATCTTTAGCTTCACATTCACGTCTCATATTTCACTTACGTTTTACAGCAGGTTTCCATCATTGTACCGTAATTATTGCTACCAATACTAATACCGATAATAGTATCTAATATAGAATTTAAAAGTGAGCTGACTTATGTTAATACACAGTTATATTGTACGGTAGCGGGGCGCTAGTTCTGTTAGCAAGCGATGCTTTTTTTAATAACCATTATTTGAATATATAATAAAGTTACTGAATTTCATGTTACTAATGTAAATAAATATATTTGAATAGCGTTTTTTATTGTTTCTTCTCCTTATGGACTTATTGTTTCATTTATTCACCTCAGATTATGTTTTTTCAAGAAAGGTGAAATGATTGTAGTGCATTAAAATGAAAACATATCGAAATCTAACCTCTAATCAGTGATTTTTCTTTTACTACTTCACAAAAGAGAACCATAAGAATAATAGGTTTTAAGCCTACGAATGCCTCTTGATTGGGGTTCTGGTTGTTATGTACATCTATTATCATGCAGTAGACTACATTTCACTTGGCATTATGGGTCAGAGGAAGAACAATTGTTTATATGTATCTGAAGTCTGATTAGTGTAGTATGTAGCTAATCGGTGGTTTATGTAATGGAGGGAGGAAGGAACTGGTCACCCTACTCCATCTCCTGGTCTAGCCGTGTTGGTATCACGTGTGAGGTTCAGACCTGTCTTCAGACAGTTGACTAAACAACAAAGAAACCTATGGATTCGTGTGAATATTAAATTGTATTTCGTTACAATTGCTTTACCAAAGACAGTTCTGTAGGATGTAGGCCTATTTACGTAGGCCTACTTTGCTTCTAGTCGAATTGTAAACGAAACACAAATTAAGCGGCGACGCCAATTTCACATCAAAATAATAGTCGAAGATTGCTGTGAAAGTGATGGCCGGCGGATAGATGGTAGGTACAGAAATAGATAAAAGCGAGTTTTCGTAACATCGAGTATCAGTAACAGGTTAGGTTTAGTTAGTTCAGGACTTTGGTATGCCTTGCATATACGTATTTTGCTCGGTAGGTGGATATAGATAGATATCCGCTTTCCTTCGGTAGCGCAATTGTAAAGTATTACTAATTAATTTAAACTGTATTATGAGATGTCATGTCAGCATATGTTGTCATTAATTAACTGAAGCATGTAGTATAGGCCTAAAAACAAAGATCATTTTAAAATCAATTATCACAATATGATACAAGTAGGGCTACTCTTGCATCAAAGTATAGCTTATACCGTACTGCATCTTCTACCCTGTGTTGTACCTATTACTATGCCTACTTGTTTGAGATATGAGTAATATAATTTATAAATATACTAATACAGAGACTTACATAGCCTACTTGTTGTGAAAAAAAAATACGTGGAATTATGAGACTTGTTCCACATCTGTAGGCAATGTTTATTGAAAATAAAGAGGTACTATCGATTTTATAATTATGACTAGTTGTACCCGTGCGCTCCGCTGCACTTATTAGAAATAAATATAAAGTAATTACATAATTAAAATAGAACATTTGGTCCAGGGAAAATTCGTGTTTGATAGAAGAATAAATCGTTTAATATGCTACTTAATTTAAATTGTATTTAAATAATTAAAATGCTATTATTTTGGTCCAGAGACCACTTATTTGGTGCAAATCTAATTCGTTTAACATCTTTCTAAATTAGTCTTGAATGCATCCTTTAATAAATCACTCCAAATTAATAGAGTTGATTGTGTACGAAGATCATTTTTATGTTAACCTTACTGTGCATTTTTTTTTTGTTAAGTTTATTTTATTCACGCCTTAACATCTGTGGTCATGTTGCGTGTTTAGAATGTGTGGGTATATCAGCAGGCCGTTTTTACTCTTGTTGAGTTCCTGTTTCTATTGTGTGTTGTAGATAGCTTGTGTTCATGTAACTGATTATAGACATTGATTAATGTTTTTGGTATTGGCAATTGAGGCAGTGATGAATAATGGCATGTATCTTTCCAATCCGGCATTTGCCTTTATGACTAAGGGAAATCATGAAAAACCTCAGTCAGATTGGTCGGCCACGGGGTTTGAACCCGGGACCCCCGAATGCGTGTCTCAAATGCTACCGCCTGAGTCAACTCGCTAGGTTGTATATCATTGTTTATGCAAATAAAAAAATGAGGTAGCCTACATAAATATTATTTTAAGAAACACAGGAAACGAATATGGGTAAATTATGAGCGCAGGAACGCCATTTAATGACACCTTTTAAAATAACTCAGCTCCAGTGATCTCTACGGTAAAATGAGTGTATAAAATTAGAGTATTTTATGTGGACCAAAATAATAAAGTTGCAATAATCAAGTTATACAATATTTCGACAGAATATCAAGTTTTCTGTGCGTACAGATTTCTTTTCATCTTATCTCAGTTCTCATTTGTAGCATTACATCCATCTAGAGAAACTACAAATTTCAAATAGTGAAGGTTAATTAACTTCTGAGATTACTTCATACAAACACACAAAATATTCTCTGTATATTAATATTGATAAACATCAAGGCCGCCTTAAATAGACGGAGTCATTTGTTTTGATTTCATTGTAGCCATCGCCGTCGTTCCTGCAATAACTCTTATGTCACATATCGATTTTCAGATTTTGCTCTATTAAATAACTTAAATAGTGATGCAGCAAATAATAAAATCTACTATATATAACTTAATTATATTTCTTTCTTTCGAAATGTAAGAATTCACGATCTCCTATGCATTACTGCCATAGAATGAATAAATTTGTTTTTCTTCCTAATAAAAAAAAATAATATTTTGCACATAGAAGTTACGGAACAACGACACTATAATCTGAGGCGTCGGTGGAAATGTATTGTATTGTTATTTTAAAACTCTTGTATATCCTTAAATATCAGTCCTATCAAACTTTTACCTCGAATGAAACTTATCGAAAAATCATTTTTAAAGAACCTTTTTTATGTAATAATTTTTCACAACAATCAATAATAAGCTAGATATTTCGGTTTATTTAATTCAGGCCCCCTTATAACCCCCTTTTAAATAAAGTATTTTGAATGCTATACAGCCTAAAATCTAAGTTACAACGAACTTAATTTATATTCCAATTTTCATCGAAATCCGTTCAGCCATTATCGCGTGAAACTGTAACAAACATCCAGACAGACAGACAGACAGACAGACTTAAATATCAGTCCTATCAAAATTTTGCATGAAATAAAACTTATCGAAAATCATTTTTAAAGAAACTTTTGATATGTAATATTTTTCACAAAAATCAATAATAAGCGAGATATTGCGGTTTATTTAATTCAGGCCCCCTTATAACCCCCCTTTTAAATAAAGTATTTTGAATGCCACATAGCCTAAAATCTACGTTACGACGAACTTAATTTATGTTCCAATTTTCATCGAAATCCGTTCAGCCATTATCGCGTGAAAAGGTAACAAACATCCAGACAGACAGACATACATACAAACAAAAATTTCAAAAAAGCGATTTTCGGTTTCAGAATGATTAATTACACATGTCAACACCAATTATTTTTGGAAAAGCGAAAATTACCGGAAAATTTTCGCTTACAGATTTATTATTAGTATAGATTAAACTATAGGCTTAATTTATAGTAAAACACATAAAAAAACAACTGTGGGGTCCATAGTCCTCCCCTCTCTTGGAAGATCCACATTTTCACCAATTATAACGAAACTGCTACACTGTAGCAGAAATTAGTCCGCGAAATGCAAATCACAGACAAAAGTTTTGTTGATTAAAAGCAGATCTTCAATAGAACGTCCCGCAAAAAGATGGATCGAGTCAGTAACAAGCCACATGGCCTAATACATGCTTGGAAGATGATGATGATGATGATGATGATGATGATGATGATGATGATGATGATGATGATGATGATGAAAAGAAAAACTGAACACGGAATAGCTTTTGACCAGTTCAAGAAAAGAACTTTGTCTTTTGGTGGAGAAAAGAAATGTCTTCTTTCGCTTAAATCTTTATTGTAACAGGTATTATAACCAGGAAGATAACAATGTGTCATGCGCTTATCTGAATAACAGTTTTCACCGCACATAATATGTCTGCAACATGTCTTTAAACGAAACAGCAATAATTCATTGACTAGATCCCTTCACAAGATTTCATCACATTTTCGCGCCGTTTATAAGCCATGTGACGAGGAACATGCCAGTCTGAGATTTTAATATGGGATGGAGACTGAATCGGCTCACGACTTATATTTTATTTTATTCGTCTTGGTACTACTAATATTAATAACAGTAATGATAATTATATATCTACTAATAATATTAATACAGAAACGAACATTTTTTTCTACACATAACTCATAGACCTACTTCTACTGCTACCAATAGTATTTCTTAACTCATTGACTCTTAACACGAAAGTTAGGGCCTACATTAAATTCACACTTACATAAAGATCGGTTTAGGAAACCGGGCATATTTCATTATTGTTCCCATGAGTAATTTATACACTTTTAATTCAAGGTAATATATTTTTCATCAATAAACATATTTTACAAGAAATATAATTTAAAATATTTAATTCGAACCAATTTAGTCTTATCTATTAATCAGAAGCAGGTTACAGATATCTACAGGAGCAGCTACATCTATTAATCAGAAGCAGGTTATAGATATCTACAGGAGCAGCTACATCTATTAATCAGAAGCAGGTTACAGATATCTACAGGAGCAGCTATATCTATTAATCAGAAGCAGGTTACAGATATCTACAGGAGCAGCTACATCTATTAATCAGAAGCAGGTTACAGATATCTACAGGAGCAGCTACATCTATTAATCAGAAGCAGGTTACAGATATCTACAGGAGCAGCTACATCTATTAATCAGAAGCAGGTTATAGATATCTATAGGAATAGCTACATCTATTAATCAGAAGCAGGTTACAGATATCTATAGGAGCAGCTACATCTATTAATCAGAAGCAGGTTACAGATATCTACAGGAGCAGCTACATCTATTAATCAGAAGCAGGTTATAGATATCTACAGGAGCAGCTACATCTATTAATCAGAAGCAGGTTACAGATATCTACAGGAGCAGCTACATCTATTAATCAGAAGCAGGTTACAGATATCTACAGGAGCAGCTACATCTATTAATCAGAAGCAGGTTACAGATATCTACAGGAGTAGCTACACTACCCAAGTCTTTAGCGGATGTGGTAATACCAGGTAGGCCTCAAATAATTTTGTGTGAAGACGTTTTTTTGGTTTTCCTTTGCGGTTAACTGTACCATAGAAGCTTCTCTTCTCCAAGATGTATGTCATTTGTTGGAGCAGTACTAGGAGAACGAGCTGAGGCTGTTTCATCTCTATTTGCTTCTAGCAACTTCATTAGGAATTTCATGCAGTTATTATTGTAATTCATAAACCTGCTTCAAATCCAACAAGTTAGCGTCCTATAAGTCTTTTGCCAACTATATCCAAAGTATTTGAAAAGTTTTGCTGAAACGTTTGGGTAAGTTTCTACTTCAAGCATTTATCCTACCTCCACATCAGTTTGGCTTTCGTCGAAATCGTTCTACCACTCATCAAGTGCTTCGCATCGCTGAAGAAATTGTACATGGCTTTGATAAGATAGAACTCACTGTAGTTGCATTTCTTGACTTCACTCAGTTTATCGAGGATGGCATGAAGGTCTTCGGCACAAATTACACAGGTCCGGCGTTCCAGTCTACCTATGCAACATAATGACTAGTTTCTTGTCAAATCGCACATTCTCAGTGAGAATGGGTTGTACTCACTCCTCTGTGAACCATTAGTGTTGGCACTCCTCAAGGCTCTATCTTAGACCCAATATTATTCAATATATACACTTCGAACATTCCTGCAACACCAACTGCACAAATTGCTATGTATGCAGACGATACAGCTATTTATGCAACCCATCGCAACATTAACATAGCCTCAAATTATCTTCAGGAAGCCTTAAACATCATATGCCCTTGGCTTGAAAATTGGCGCATCGCATTGAACTACAACAAATGCGAAGCAATGATATTTACTTTGTGTCGTCCTGCTAATCCTCCATGCATAAATGTTTCAATCTACGTGATACCGTGTAATGAAAGGATGGAGCTGTAAAATGCCTTGGAGTGCACTTAGATCGCCGTCTATCATGGAAACATCACATCAACAAGAAACTTAAATTGGCCTACTCAAGACTCACTAAATTATATCCGCTCCTCAACAAGAAATCATCTCTAAAGCTGCAAAATTGCATGCTACTTTACACATCTCTATTACGACCTTTACTGTTTTATGCCTGTTCTATCTGGGGAGGAGCTGCAATAAATGAAATTAAACACATCCAGTCATTTCAAAATAAAGTCCTACGAATTTCATTCAATTCTCCTTGGCTTGTCCATAACAGCCAACTACACAGAGAAACGGTTATTGACACAATCAAACAGTTTATTCATTCACAAGTTAAGAAGTTCTATAACAACCTAGAAAATTTTATAGACGCCGTCCACTGCTCTCTCGGATGAAAGTCCACATTTCCCACCAGAATCAAGAGCCGACTTCCAATGGACCTCATATTATAGCCTAATAAAAATTTATCATCACACCAACCTATGTATAAAATGTATTAACAATTGTTTCTTCACTGAGGAGCCCAATTTAGGCTGCCCTCAAGTCTTTGTCACGTATTGTATTTGTATTTTATTTAGAAGCGGTTTGTATACCGTTAAATGCGCAGATCGATCAATTTATTATTAAAAAGAATAGGAATTTGTATGTTTCTTCCTAACAACTCATTTCATTCTGAATCTGATTTTTCAGTCTGATTAGCATTAGGGGTGACAAAATCAGGGTTTGGGCAAAATCATCGAAGTGTGAACATTCATAACCAACTTCATCTTCATCTTCTATCCATTGTTACATTATTTTCAGAACATTAGTATTAGTGGTCATAACTGACATCATGGAATATGTATACAATAACTGTGGGACGTAATAAAAACTAATTACTGAAAAGAAATTAAACACGAAACATACGAGTACTTGGAAAAATATTGAAAGTGATGAACTACCTACTATGTAATACGATATACCGGTTTGTGAGACCGGCAAATATAGCATACAATAATTTATCAAATACTGTAATAAGAAACAGCGATAACAATGCATGACATTTAGATGACAACCACACCACAGCACATCTAGAGAAGACTAAACAAAACATACAGTAGCTCAAATGATAAGACATAATATTAAGCAATGTTGCAAATATTCAAGAAACAAAATACCATACCGGTCTGGCAGACCGGTATTTCGGGTTAATACTGCTACTTAGAAGGCGGATCAGTGTGTGGTTAGTAAACCAAACAGGCTAGACGCGACGCGAGGAGTATGACACAGTCCATCCACACTAAACTTCAGGGACAACGCACACAGATTCGCCCTCTATTGCTACTATTGATAATATTCCTTCAGCATATGAGCCGTTCAGAGCAAAATTGGTGTAAGGCAAAATTGGGTAATGAGGTTTAAAGTAAAAATGCTGTAACCTACAGCGCAAAGTAGCAGTTAATATGTCCTTCGTGCTATCCACTGACTACTAATAGTTTAAATAAATTGAATATTAATTGCTACTTTGCTCTGTATTTTACAGAATATTTACTTTAACCCTTATTACCTATTTTTGATATACACCACTTCTGCTCTGAACGGCTCATATAAGGGTACTACTTATATTTCTACAATATTTACTAATTTTAATATAACTATATAACAATACCTTGCTTAATTATTAAAAAAAAATCTCTGCATATAATGTGCGTATCAGAACATTCAATATTGATTGCTTAGTGCAATTTTACTACTGAAATTCACAAAACAACTCTACAAGCTGTAAAATTTACGAGAATGGTAACAACTACTTAAATTTCAGCGAATCAATACATGTGTTCTGCAAGCATTCCTAATTTGGGATATATAGAATATCTAAGTCGGTCGAAAGTGTCATTATTATAGCATATCTATATATGAAAAATGAAACTAGGTCTACATCTACATAATAATTTGAACTGGTAATGGAAATTACGGGAAAACTGCTGAACAGATTATTAATAAATGACCCCTCACTTTGAAGCTTGGAACCCAAAGTTTTTCGGAAAAATAGTAGTTTTCAGTGAAATGTCAATTTTCCTACATCATTTTCCTTTTTTCCGAAATCCATCTTTCGTCAGTTTTGAGAAGTAATTAATTGCATTCACGGCCGACTTGATTCTTCCTTCGCTTCTTTGTCGGCCGTGTTGCATTTCGGAATAAAACAAAAGACACACTACAATAAACAACAGACTATTACACGAAGGCCATGACTTACAGGATTGCTGACATAGAGTTCAGATGGCTCAGATTCTTTCACATTATAATGCCAATATGTCGACCTTCATTTGTGTAATTTTTTAGTAACGTATAATAGTAATATGCGTTACAAGAGCGGTATGTTGATGTTTTCATGTTCGAGGAAAAGATTGAAAAAGCGAAACGTAGTTGAGCTTTTTTAATTTCCGAGAACATGAAAACAAACATACTGCTCGTGTATCGTACATTATTTTGTGCGAAGATCGTTTATTACATACCTGAAAGACGAATTTCTAATTAGTTGCAATGAAATCTCCATCTTGGTTTCTGTTCAATGACGGCAACTTTGGAAAACAAATATATCTATCTTCAACATTGTTGCTATAAAATGTTTTCTGTGTTTACTATATTCCAGCAGGCCGTGATATACGTCTGTCTTTTTTTTCCCCCCCAGTGTATAAATGCGAACTTAAAACAAACGGTAAGGTTATGTAATGATTTATTTTTCATTTTAATATTTTAACAATATTATTTGTATAACCTATTGCAGTAATAACATCGGCATCTGGAATCTTGTTGATTTTTTCACGGCTTCCTTAATGTTACTTGCATTACAAATGCAGTAACTTTTGTGGTGTTGTAGAGTTTACTTAATTTTTGCAAATATTTAAAAACAATAATTAACAGTGCAATTTAGGTGAAATTGCAGTGGTAAGTTTCCAATTTATAATTATTACTATGTTAAACGTCTCTAAAAATATGTTAAAAACCTAAAGCAGTAAAATGAATATGGCGCTTAAGCGGTAAGAAGAGGGAAATTGTTATGTGCGTTACGTTGGGAATGTGGTATTTCACACTTACCGCGTATTGGTTTTGTGCGGAAAGCAAGCAAATACGCACGATCTCGCACAAAATAATTTACAGGTCTGATTCTCTGGTCTGTAGTTTTCCGAGTGCAGCTGTGTACTGGATATTAAGAACTACAAAACTTAAGAATGTTTGATGACATTATTACCATTAAAAATGAAATTTTATTATAGTTAATGCAATGCATAATGCTATACTGATGATGTGAACCTTTTGGGGTTTTATGTAAGCAGACGCAGAGAAAGAATATTTTATATTAGATCTTCATTTCTATAATTTACTCAGTAACGACTACCGGTATATATAAACTTATGTTACTAAAAACTATAAAACTTACGTAAGGTAACAATATTGTTATTAAAAATGAAATACTTTTATAGTTATTAATCAAGTGGTGTGGGTCCTTTTCATATCAGTGTAATAAGATATTTATATGTCTGATTCTCTAATTTTCCTTGGTAGTAATTGAGACATGCTTCCTATTTTAGCTGCGTCTTTAAGCTACATCAAAATTAATTTCATATTTCTTTGCTTTAATCGATTAGATTTGTGATTGCTGCCAAGCATATTTTGTTGTAGGGAAAATAGCAGGCCATTTCACTTCTTGCTACCGTGATGAGTAAGTATATTTCCAGCAACCAGCAACAAATGAAACACTGGAACTGCTAACGATTTACGATGGACAGTTTTTTATTTAGGGCGCATATAAGATTCTACAACTATGACATATCATTCGCCTCATTTTCCACATCTCAGCAATAAATTCCTCACAACAGCCTATATTACAGGAAATATACGGAATAACATTCATTGTTACACAAATTAATCCAGCAGTATTTGGTAGATCAGTATTGTCTGGAGGAAGCGCAAAAATTACAATTCCTAAGAAAAGATCAAAAGGTATTACTTACTGATAAAATAAGAGGCCTACAAGATTTTGAAGTCTCTTGATCACCTCAGCAAGATCTCTTAGTGGGAAAAAGTGATTCTGCCCTCTACATTTCAGGATAGTTCACGAAACATGCAGCAGCTATTACAAGATGCTAAGTCTTTTGTTCAAAGCATGACAAACCTTACATTTTCTTAACTTTCACCTACAATCCGCAATGACCTGAAATAGCTACTGCATTATTCCCACATGTAAAACCCACTGATCGTCCTGACATTGTTACTTGCGATTTCGCATTGAAACTCAAGAACAGAAGACGGATAGGTTCAAGGAAAAGTATTTGGCAAAAAAGAAACATTAAGAGGGAGTATGTTTCACTATTATGGAAGCAAATATCTATCAAAATGTCTGGTATTCTTCATTGAAAATAAATCTGAACAATTTTTATTTGAACTTTTTATGGACTTAGTTTGCAGCAATTGTTGCACAAGCCACTAGTAATCTATGTAATTTGAACTTGACATGAACACTTGGAGAAAAGTATAAAACCTATTGGGTTGTATGATTTCTCAATAGAAAATGGTTAATATATTCATATACAAAGATAACTGTGATAACTGGTAACTCATAACATTAAGCTTTATCATTTGACGCTTAATTGAAAAGTTCTTGAATATATAATCAGAGAATATGTCAATATAAATTAAAATCAGAGGTTTTATTCATGAACCAGGAACAAAGATTAATGGCGAAGTGGATTACTGTAATCTCGGTTAAGAACGCAGTTATCATAGAATACGAAACCACAGTTTAAAGGTAACCATTTTTAAACTGTAGACTAATTTCTGTGCACTTTTCATAACAGGCGGTTACTTTGATATGGTTAGCTGACAGCTCATTTAACGATGGTAATGTCTTTGATGGCACACTGGTTCTACAAAATAACTAAAGAAAAGCTTCCATGCCTCTGCAAAGACAATAGTCAAGCCATATTAGCCACTAGACTTACTAATCTTTTTCTCTTTGACCGTTATTTCGTTGTGCAATGTTTATCTCTACTTCTACTGTCCCATTCGTATAAGAAATGATGCAGTTTTGTATATATTATCCTTCTTGTTGACCTGGTAACATACCGGAAACCTTTAGGCCCCAACTCAATAGCTACTGATGTTCCTGAAAGTTAATACCATTCCTTGGAGAAAAATATAAATTACGGAGTAATCGATAAGTGTCGAAATTGAGTGAAGGAAAAACACTGATTTTTTAAATTACATTAAAAATATGAATAGATTATTTTATCAAATTTTAAATAACCACATACACAATATGAATTCACAAAAATCTCTTAATGTTTTTTTTCTGTAACTACGTATTTCTGTTAAATGTTCTTTCAGCCAGGGCGGGTAAATCTTTATCCGCCCTGTTTCAGCTAATTATTCTGAGTCTATTAATTATGCATTTCCATTTTTACTTTGATGATGATTGCTTACCAATGTATTAAATGTCAGGAGCGTACGCAAGGGGTGATTACCAGTTGGAACACTCCTTTGAACTTTTTAAAAAGAAATGACATTTAGATTTGAGTATTTCTTTATTCATAATGACAATATTAGTATAATAAATATACTGTAACACAGTAATAATATAATAGTAATAATAATAACACTAATAATAATACTAATAATAATACTAATAAATAATAATAATAATACACAATATTTTAAAAACCAATAATATAGATAGTAAAAAATTTTAATTTGATCCAACCCCCCCCCCCCCGACAAAATTCTGAGTATGCCACTGGCATTTGTATAGCGAATACTTTCAGACTACATTCAGTGGAAGGCAGTTTTGTTAATAAACAATGTTTTACTAGCCGCATTTAAAGTTCAACAGCCCACAAAAGTGCTTTTAATCTCTACAGCCAGTGTGGTTGCACAAGACTTCGAATTATTTTCAAATAATTTTAAACACCACCTCTTCCGCGTTGTACTGTAAAGCAATACGAGAAAAATAAAATTCAAGAGTCTTTTTCAAATACAGTCTACAAATGATAAAACACTGTTGCAGTTGTTTCTGTTCCACAAATTATTCGGACTAATTTATACTTTTCTTACAACTTACAGTGCGTGGTCAGAAAAATGATGCCACATGGTTCCAAATGGCCTCAACGGTTGGCAGCTTGTCTTGGTAATTTTAAATTTACTTATTTTAAATTAACAATAACTACAAATAACTGAAACTTCAGTACATTAACAATCATGACATAATGTCGTAGAGAGAGAACAGTACTATATTATATTCACTGACTCCTCCATTCGCCAACACATCCATACATCCTGAAACTACAAACGCGTACCTTGTTCGTTTTCAGCCGCCCTGGTCGCTCTGTGTAACGGATCTCTGGAAGGCTGGACGTCTCCAGCGCTGCCTCATTTGCAGACACCTCGCAACGATACTGAGGGAATCATATCCGACGATGAAGCGTCATGGATCGGCTCCCTGGCTCCTCTGGGAGCTCTGTTCGGCGCTCTTCCCTCTGGGTACTTGGCCGGCAGGTTCGGACGTCGATTCCTATTGTTGCTCCTTACAGTTCCTCTGTCTCTGGGCTGGATCACCATCATCCTGGCGGGACAATCTGTGAGTATAACATCAACAATGATAGTGATGAGAATTATGATGACAAAAACAGTAATAATAATATAAATAACAATAATCATGCTAGACACAAGTATCTTACTTCCAAATTGATCACCATTTCTAGCTGATTTTGGTATTAATAACACTAGTAAACACACTTTCTTTTGTGCACATAAACAGAATGTTGATTATTACCAAGTCTGATACACTGATTACGTATATGTATATACGTTAGGGGTCTGAGTACTTTAACGAACTTATATCTTATCGATAGCCGTATACAGAGTGGAAGGTAAGGTAGTACATTAATTGACAGGAGCCATAGAACTCATTAAACAGCAAGTTTACTCCGGCGAATTCCTGGATACGACATCGTGAAGGCCTAACCTCTAGCGAATGGCGCGAAGCTATTAAAATGACTGCACACGTGTCTTCCGTACGTTCCCTTCCGAGTAGGACTCGGGACAACATCTTCTGTCCGCGATGCCACAGAGAGCTAGAAACACTTGCACATGTCCTGGGCTCTTGTCCGCACGTTGAAGTACTCCGTAACTCACGACACCATAGAATTCATTCGATGATCGCCGAACAGTTTAGATCAATATATTTTCAAGTGTTCTAAGAAGTTCACGGACTGGCAGACAATGGCAGTACAAGAAACATAGACATGATTGCCATCCCACCAAATAACAATGGCTACATCATCGATCCCACCGTTAGATTTGAAAACAAAAGAGCCAACCTGAGGATGTAAATAGGGAAAAAACGACATCTGTGTACGTACCGTTCCATACTTCATGGACAAATAGGTCTACAACAAATTGATGTAATAGGCCTTATGGTTGGAGCGTGCGGAACTATTCCCGGTTTCTTCTTCCAGACCTGGCAACGTTTCGGCCTAGAGAGGAAGGCAATTGATGACATTGTTCTTGCAGCTCTGAGAGGATCAATATTTATACTCCGAAACCATCTCTACGGTCAACAGTGATCTTCAAATAATTAATTAGTACCTACTTATTTATTCAGTCATTTCTTGTCATTGTTGTAAGACTCCATTAAACTTGAACATATATTATATTATTTATACTTTCAACTGCCAATTGCACAATATGCTCTGTCTTAGCCTATTAATACAGGGAGCTGTTATCGTTTAGATAAATAAATAGAGTAAGATTTGTCAAATAACAAAAATTATAGGACTTATGGATAGTGAGATAATTACAAGTGTTCCGAAAGCGCTGACGGCAATTGCAAGATGTCTCAACGCCGCATAAGTAGTATCCCAAACCCCATGGGGTCAGCAACTTGAAGGGGGTGGGTTAAGTTCAACTACCTTTCACCATGTATCTTGTAGCAGGTGAGGGGAGGACGGGAGCAAACAAATGTACTGAGCTTTGGTGCAATACTTTGCGAGCTAATCTGGGATAAATCTTCGCACAAAAATGACCTACGTAAACTCCGGATAGGGACGTAACTGTTATTTGTTTAATTTGTGTAATTTAATGTCATAAAATGTAAATTAATAACCCGAATGAACAAAATAGCTTGTGTCTGGGCGCAGTTGAACAATGAATGCAGAATTATCAACTTACAATGCAATATATTTACAATTCAATACTAAGTATAACGTAATAATTTTAATGTAAGCAAGAAATAAGTACAGCAATAACAAGAAATGACGTGAAAATTAGAAATTTATGTCAAAATTAGTGAAAACACTTAGGATTGAAGTTTCTGTTACAATTAATGAAAACATAAAACTGATGTAACTTTGTGAACAAGATGTAATTAACATTACAGTTTGTTGTTTTATGAATCACTAATTCTGGGCGTTAATAATGAAATAAACTCTGTAAACCACATTCCTCTCACATCTTACAGGTACTGTTCAAAATGTCCACCATTAGCGTGCGTGCAGCTTTCACATCTTCTAGTCCAATTATGACGAACTCTGGCCAGTAGTTCTTCACTGTTCCGAATTTCTTCCGCGGCCTGGATCATGTCTAAGTACTCACGATTTGTGAACACTGGCAGCTTTTAGTTTTGAAATAAACTAAACTCTATCGCTGTACGTCCAACTGCACACTAATGCAATGTAAACATCACAATAGCTGATCAGTTGCGAGTACTAGACAAACTGTCTGCTGTGCGGAGAGCAATGCCAGATTCTTAGACCTTCTGTACGTGACCCGACAATCAATGTTTCCAGTGTTTCTTCAATCGATTAATTCGAAATCTATGAATTTTCCAATTAAAATATCGGTGCAACGTGAACATAATAGACGTTCTCTTCGTTGTTATACAAGAAATGAAACCGTATTTTAAACAGCATTTGTAAAATTCGCGATCGAAATGTCGGCATAAAAGTATTATTTCTTCAAAAACCTCGCAAAGACGAGCAAAATGGTATTATACTCTTTTGTTCGTTATATTTCAAGGAATCATATCCTACAATTAATGTCTACCTTACCTTCCACCCTGTATACATATAGCTCTACTTTCGTTTCCGTCCATTATACCAAGTTATACCAAGAGTCTCTTCACTTGACTTATCTGATTTACTATTGTTGACGTCTGAAAAGTTAAAACGGTTACTGGTAATGAAAACAAGGTAATCAGTCTGTATTTTGTTCAGTTGGGGTGCAGAGGTTTCGATAGTAGTGTGAGCTGTTCTGTGTGAAATTATGAAAAAAAAAATGCGTAGGTGTAAAAATCGCCTAATAATTCTTGGTATAAAGTATTGATCCGAAAATAAGCCGCTTTCGGATATAAGCCACAGCCATAGAGATTGAGGAAAGAAACATAATTATCGACAGCAATTTTATTCTATAGGCCAACACCTACGTACCGATATCTAATATTTGGAAAACAATACCTACTAGTGTCCTGCAATGTTCGAGCATGAGAGAAGCAACCAAGACATTAAAAACTTCATCTTATTTCATATGAAAAACTAATCGCAGAATCTGTACTGAAATCCTTAAGCAGTTAAGATACCATATGAAAGAGTGGGAGAGGAGGACAACAAATATTTTTATAAAAAGGTGGAACAAGCACGAGCAAATATTGGAGAATATCGAATTACTGATTTCTTAATTCACTTCATTTTTAAACAAAATATAGTATGATAAAATATCGTAAAGCCGGGGTCGCGAATATAAGCCGCACCTTAACTTTTCACGTTGAAATTTGGATAAAAAATGAGACTTATTTTCGAGACAATACGGTATATGTGGCGTGTTTACTCCGAAATCTCAGAGGCGACCAATATCTTAACTTCTCAAAACAGTCTATAGGTTTTACGTCAATTGCAGTCTTGGGATCCAGGATCATTTCTGAGCGCCTCATATAAGTTGTACAGTTGTCAAAAGAAAAAGTGGCCGCTCTCTAGACACAAAGTTCCCTTCGGGTATTTCCGCTACAATTCGGAGACAGGCGATGTTACATGTTGTTGGACCACGTGGGCTGATAACTACAGTCAGAATGAAAGTTTTTGCGTGTTAATCTGTAGCGTAATGGTAGCGTTTCGGGCAAGTGTTCGTAAGGTCGTGCGTTCGAACACAACCTAATGCTTTTTAGTTTTTTTTAGGAGACAGAGAAAATATAATTGCTCCTGTTTCTTTAATGACTATTTTAGTAATTAACATAAGGTTCATCAATATATTATGCCATTACTTTGTTTATTTATTATGACATTATAGCTGCAAATGGAAAGAAAGATTATATTCTCAACAAAAATATCTTTCGTGGCATAAACAAAACAAACTTACAGGAGCCTGCCTTAAAAAATTAAAACAATTAAAAGTAAAAAAAAAAAAAAACAAAAAACCACGATTCAATATTTAGTCCATCTTTCTCCCAACTCGATCACGTCTAGCAGTCGAGTGGGCATGGAATCGATTAGTGCTTTTAAATACCGACTGTTCTCAGCTACGGCATCCCAGGCATCCTGAACGAGCTTCCACAAATCATCAGGACGTCTTGGAGGGGGCTTGTGCCCATATATTCCCCAAAGGATTCAAGTCCGGAGAGCGACGAGTCCAGTCTATCAATTCGATATCCTGCCTCCTCGCAAACCAGTCCCGAATCATTTTAGATGTGTGGACTGGAAGATTATCCTGCTGAAATTGAAGAATTCCAGCAGGATATAACAACCTAGCATAAAGAACCATACAGCGTTCCAGCAACCGTTGATATTTGTGCTGGTTAAATTTCCCGCGAATACGATGGATTGTGCCCACTCCACGACAAGAAATCCTCCCCCAACACGACACAGATACTCTACCATTACGGGAACGCATGCCAGCGTATCTGTTGTCGAATCGGGTACCAGGAGGACGATATACGATATGTGGTCCTTCCCTTGTAGTAGAAAAGGTGACTTCATCAGAAAAGATTACTCTTTTCCAATCCCGATCACCATTTCCCACTGCAAAGACTAAACGTTCCTCTATATGCTCTTCCTTATGAACTTCCCTAGGAATGGCACGTCGAGATCTGAAATTTGCGGCCCTTAAACGAGTTCTCACGGTCTGGTCGTGGCCAGAAAAATTAGTAACTGCCTTCAAAGTAGCAGCTGTATGAAAGGGATTCCTTTCAACCTCTGCCACTAATCTGGCGTCCTGTTGTGGTGTTTAAATTTTCCTTCTACCACTCCCATCTTTTCGGCCAAAAATTGCCGAGCGTTGATAATTTTGCAACCATATCCAAGCTTGGTAATACTTGATATAATGTCTAATGCAATTTATGCAACATAATTCACAACCAAAGCAAACATTTCTAACTGTAACCATGAATGCGCCGAACTTGCTTGATTACAATATAGGCGTAAAAGTGAACTACGAAAAAAAAAATCTTCCCTCCGAAGAATTGATATCAAGTGTCAATGTTTCTTATAAATTTATTCAATTATTGTTCTTCTATTCAATTTTAGTATATTATGGTACAATGATATTCACACATTGTTCAATCTAACAGCTGAATTAGGACATATCTAACCAACGAGCATTGCCTATATAGCTAGTGTAACCATGATTATCGTTATTTGAATATACTGTATTTAACGTATGTTGTACCAATATTAAGCATGTATAAAGTGATAGCTTCTAATGATCTGATGATGGCATATCATGCCGAAAACGTTAAATAAAATGTAATATAGTTAACAACACTATATATTATATGACAAGGAAATAGACGGTCCCACTTATCCTATACTCATTATTTACATGTGTTTTAATTTTTTCTGCAGTTGGCGCTTCTTTATACCGCAAGATTCATTCTGGGACTCACAATGGGTGCCACAACAGTTATCACCCCAATCTACAACGAGGAAATAGCTGAAATCAATCTCAGAGGGGAACTGGGCACATACATGGATCTTTCCATTACTATCGGCATCCTCTATATGTATGCAGTTGGTGCCTTCGTCCCTTATATTTGGCTATGCATTCTCGCTGCCATCATCCCTGTACTTTTCGGAATTACCTTCTTCTGGATGCCAGAATCTCCCGTATATTTACTCTCTAAAGGACGCAAAATTGAGGCAGAGAAATCTCTTTGTTGGCTGCGAAATGTCGATATCTATAACACTCATCAGGTATTGGAAGAACTGAATGGTATACAAAAGAGTTTGGAGATTGTACTTCCATCTGAAAGCGTTCCAAAGTCATCCCTATTCAGGATCTTGGAAGTGGTGTTCGGTTTAATGATATTCCAGCAACTGAGCGGTATCAATGCTGTCATATTTTACACAGTGGACATCTTCAAAGCTTCCAAAAGTACATTGTCTCCTTATCTCTCCACACTCATAATCGGCATCGTCCAAGTGCTGGCCACTTACATAGCGGCACTCTTCATGGACCACATTGGCAGACGCGTACTACTAATCCTCTCAGATATATTCATGGCAGTGTGTCATCTGGCACTTGCAATGTACTTCTACTTCAGCGCTCAAGGATCAGATCTGTCTTCCTGGAGCTGGGTTCCTCTTGTAGCTCTCAACGTGTTCATTATCGCGTACTCTGTTGGATTCGGGCCCATCCCCTGGTTCATGATGGTCGAGTTGTCAACGAATGAAGCCAAGGGACTTGTGAGCGCCTTGGCAGTGTCTCTCAACTGGACGCTGGTGTTCATCGTCACCAAGGTGTTCACATTGATGCTTAGTAAGTTAGGCCCTGCTGAAACGTACGGGGCTCTATGTGTGATATGTGTTGCGGGGTGTGTGTTCGTGACTTTTTGTGTACCGGAGACGAGAGGGAAGACGAAAGAAGAAATTCAAAATGTGCTCCAAAAATCACATAATGTACAACAGGCCACATGACAACTAAAACCAAGAATGTGAGAATCACTTATTATTTTTATTAGGAAAGAAAAATAAAGGAAAGGCAGAGAACAGAGTAAGTTTTATGGTTTGTGCGAAATTAAATTAAAGAGCCAAGAAAATATTATAAAGGTAACAAAGAAACTTATTCATAGTAAAAAAAAACATCAGGGAGTAATAGGCTTTGTGTCAAGCGAAGAGAATATACTGTTAGAAGATAACAGATTAATATGAGTGTGAAAGAAAAATATGTGTAAACTTTGTCAACATAATCAAACATTAAATCGTAAGTGGAATTTAAGAAAACGTGAATGTAATATTTTTTTAAGAATATTTTATATTAATCTACCATTTCATTCTCCCATCTGCTCATTTATCTATTTATTTGTTGTTTAGTCAACTGTCCGAAGACAGATTTGAACCTCCTAAGTTACACCAATAAGTCATCACTCATGATTCAACTAAGACAGAAGATAATTTGTCCACCTGTCGAATAACGATTAGTGGATCTGACCGCGCAGCCTGGTAGCGTGGGTTCGATTCCTGGTCGGGGCAATTTACCTGGTTGAGTTTATTCCGGTATTTTCAGTCAACCCAATATGAGAAAATGCTGGGTAACTATTGGTGCTGGACGCCGGACTCATTTCACCGGCATTATCACCATTTCATTCAGACGCTAAATAATTTCAGATGTTGATGCAGCGTCGTAAAATAACCCACTAAAAAAAAGATAATGCGTTAGGGTGGCCAGTTCCTTCCCCCTGCATTGCATACATCGCCCAAAAACTCATATTACACTATAGACTTCATAATACAACTCTAATAATTTCCTAGTGGGAGATAAATGCACATAACAGTTTTAAGTTATGCTATTTAGTCTTTTTTCTCAATTGGAAAGTATTATATTTTGCGTTGAAACAGTTTTCCATTCTCAACTGCAAACATTGGTGCTAAAAGAAATGTTCCATTTTGACTTTTAACACTTTCGCATTGACAATATCCATGCTCCGAGTTTAGATTTGGCACATCTAATGATAAATTCATACAATAATGATAGCATAATACTTGGCTGCATTGCTTAAAAACAATGTTATTATTAATTTTGTCTTCACCATCGACGTAGTATTGAAACTTTAATCATCGTGAATGTTCTTATACATCTGTATTTAATTCACTTAATATTTCATTTTATATCTCTAAGAAAGTTTCATGTTGTGTATATAGTGCATGTAAGAATAATAAAGAAACAGAGAAATTAACTGCAAGAAAGTTATAATAGACATATAAAAGAAGAAGCAACATGAAGAGCTACAAAGTCTAAAGATATTGAATTAGAATACAGGATCCAAGCAAAGTTGTGTGCTGCTTTCATCTTCAGGCAGTTCTTCCTTCACCTTGTGATGAGTGTTCCTCTTAATTTTATAAAAGGAAACTGTCCTGTTACAATCTCACAATATATGACATCGCAAACAGCCAGGGCCATTGTTATTTTTGGCATGAGGGCTTGGCCAAAAGAAGTTCAAAAGAGATTGGCACATACCTCTATAATTTCTTTTTTCTGTGCCCAACACAGTAACAAACCTGGTAATTATGTTTTCAGACAATTGTGTTAGGCAAAACAAGAACAAATTCATTGCCTCATTATTTCTGTACTGCGTAACTAACCTGTGTTAATGTCATAACACAGAAATTTTTAGTCACAAATCATACCTTGAATGAGAATGACTCTATGCTTTCTACTGCCGAAAGGGGGGGGGGGGGGTAGAGTTATTAAAGAAGGACTTATATTACTGCCAATGCAATGGGTACCAGTACTGAAATTGCACAAGAAAAAAGGCAATATATACAAAGTCAATGAACTAGCTACACCAGATATCTTAGATTTGAAAGACTTAACACACAAAATGGGAAATAAAAATGGTGATAATATAAATTAGTCTACGATGAAAATCATGGAGGTCAGAAAACAGGATCCTATCGCCATCTTCTATAAGCACTCCTATGAACAAGATGATTTCGAAAAAATAAGTAATCGACAAAGACGGAAGCGCAAATCTTCTCTAGCAATACGAAAGCCAGTATTTTCTTCGCCTCCAGGGATAGATGTGGGGGGGAAATTTGCTTGATCTGTGTAAAAGTTTGAAAGTTTCCAATGGTGTTGAAGAAAATAATGCTACATTTGAATAACAACCAAACATGTTTTTTCTCACTACATGTTTTTGTTTAGTCGACTGTCCGAAAATAGGTTTGAACCCCATAGGCCTAAGTTACACCAATAAGGCATCACTCATGAGGCAACTAGGCTACATGACGCAATTTATTTCTTATCATTGTTGTCATCCTGGTTGGTGTAATTTATTTCTTTTATTGTTGTAGTCATCCCGATATCAACCAATATCATTTTGTGTTTCTAAATCTACATTTGACATATTTTTCCATTGTATTGCATAAATTTATTACAGAGCTATGTAAGGAAAAACCTGTTGCAAGTATTGATATATTATGGAATACTGTTATATCTGAGGAATTTTGTCACAATATTTTAATGCGAAACTGCTACAACCCAAAAAAATGTCACATACAAGTTACATAAAACAAATAACGATAAAATGAATATTTCAATAAACTTCTATAACAATAACGATTATATAAACCAATATTTATTGTTGTGCCATGATTCTCTGATTTACCATCTACAATGGAAAACTTTAAATGGCTCTACTGAAAAATCTCTATTTTTGAGTAGTAACAGTCTCGTCCCGAGCCATCGACATATCGTCGAGTGAAATGTACTGCCTGATAATAGCTGTGCATATCAGACAGAACCTCAATCAGAGGTATCCATTTATTTATTTACCTATAAACCTAACCATCCATCCGTACATTACTTGACATGAAACGTTTAAGTGGGCACATAATTGGTAGAAATGTCCGTTACATTTTTTTTTGTTGTATAGGCTACGAGCATCTTGCGCTTTAGTGGGAGAGCGCCAATGCAATCTGCAACATATCATTATTGGAAAAAGAAATTAAGTTAAACATTCCAAACGGATAAAGGCGAAGGAAGTTTAAAAAATATTAGCCAAATATTTATGTACAATCAGTATAATGGTACATTTAAAGAAAAAGAAAAAAATGTACTTAATAAAAATAATTACTTCTTGACAATGATTATTATTATACATAATTTTCATAATATATCATATATTATTAAACTAAATAAGCCTGAAGTATTTTTACTGCATATACTTCAATTTTTAAAGTATATTTCAATAGTTTTTAATGCATAGATACATACATATTTTCTGTTTTTTTTTTAGCGCTTAAATTTCCGCGGTCTACTGATAGCAATATATTTTACTTACGGTACTTATAGTCTTCCCCCACTTAGCCCAGAGTTAGCCTTTTGATATTACAAGGTCTAGTAGATACGACAGAACCTATAGCATGCCTTTAACTTGAGGGCATTAACATAGATAAATTCGTTATCACTCGAAGTTACAAAGTGTGTCGTGTTCGTAGATTCAATGTATTCTTATTAGTGTAGTCAGTGACAGAAATTGTCAGTGTACAAGTGTCTGTAACTGAAGCCGTAGGCTGCAACCATAATATCTACATCAGATGGGTAGGCCTATATAAAATCGAATAGCTATTTCACTAATAGTAATATTATTTTTTAACTTTATAATTATACAGTACAATCCAAACTTACGGTTTCAAGTTATCCGTTGATTCATCGTTATTATTGTATATTTTTTAATACCGTTTTCTTCGTTTCATTGATTCTCTTACAAATCTGACACCAAACCAAGATGCTTTCCAGGAATGCCCTGTGTCGCATACTATGTGCGACGTGACTCTATCACCTTCATTGTTTCTTTCGAATGTAATAATTACAGCCCTTACATTAATATTTTTGTCCTAGACCAGATATCTAATTTCGTCCTTTCTTTCTTGATATCCTGATCGACATACATAGGCATACTTCTTGAAATAATTCCAGTTGCCAGTAGTTGTCAATTTCACATTCAATTGCCGTGTTACACACTCTTGTTTTCTAATGGTTTCTATTATTGCCATGCAATATTCTAACATAAGAGTGGATATCAAGATATTACACACAATGCTCTGCTCCATTGGCGTCCAACAATACGTAGAAGTGAAGCATGTGAACTAAAATAACAGAATTCGTTAGAAACTGGCAAGAGGCCTTATGTTTGGTTCATGTTTGCTGAGACTCTGTAAAACCGAAGTTTGCTTTGCATTTGTTCAGACTTTCCTCTTCCTTAATAATGTTCAGTACATTTCTTTTTTGTTTCTCCCCTCCTGGTCTTTATTCTTTAGCTGCACAAGGATGTCAGGCATATTCTTCAGGAGTTATGCATAGTAATGAATACAGGTAATTTTTGTTGTAATTAATATGACTAAACATTAATAAACATATACGAATAAGCAAATCAAGCAAAATATCTAAAAGAAAAAAAAACGCATATGTTCATAGTACCGACTACTATCGTGCAACATTCAAACATGAGAGAGGAAACCGAAAGTTTACACTTCGCCTTATTCCATATGAGAAACTGATCGCAAGATCAAATCCTTAAGCGATTTAAAACATGAATGGATTGGAGAGGGGGACAGCAAATATTTTCACAACATGGCCGAACAAACATGACAGACTTCCTCCTGCAGAGCGATCATAGTCGAATATCGAACTTCGCCGTACTCAACAAAATGAATCGAACATAACGTCTATGATGCACGACGATAATACTGTAGCGTAAAATTAAATAATTTGTTTTATTTATTAACAGGTTAGATATTATACGATAAAATAAGATGTAGCATGTAAGTTAAATATATATATATAATTTATAAAGAGGTTGAATATTGCAATCTGTAATGAAGTGTAATACGAAAATGAGACATTATTATTATTATTATTATTATTATTATTATTATTATTATTATTAGCCCTACTTATTTACTATTTTTTTAATTATAGAATTTATTTTATTTGCAGCTTTATATATTTTCGTTTTTTTTTTAACAATAACTTAAATTATACTTTTGCACATCCAAAATCTTTTGTCTGTGAAGAATGTGAAAAGTCGAACATCAAATTTTAGGTTGACAAGGGTATAGCTCTTGACATCTTTAAAAGGAGAAAAGTCCACACCTGTGGAGTAACGCCTAGCGCGTCTGGCCGCGAAACCAGGTGGCCCGGGTTCGATTCCCGGTCGGGGCAAGTTACCTGGTTGAAGTTTTTTCCGGGGTTTTCCCCTCAACCCAATATGAGCAAATGCTAGGATCCCGGACTCATTTCACAGGCATTATCACCTTCATCTCATTCAGACGCTAAATAACCTAAGATATTGATAAAGCGTCGTAAAAAGCATACTAAAAAAAAGGAGAAAAATTCTTCATCAAATAAAGGCATACAACTAGGATTACAAGTATTTTTTATGATGTTACGGAATTTCCTTGTAATGGATGTTTAGATGGAGGCTAATTTGATATTTTTGTATTAAATAAATTTCAGCAGACATTTTTGTTTGTTTATGTAAATTTTTGTTAATTTAGTATATTTGTAATGAGCCAAAGTTTAGTTCAATATGGCGCAAAGGAGAGATAAGATAAAAACAAAGTGCCAAGTGATGCTTAATAATTATTCTGTACCCAACAAGCACACAAACATTAAAACTTGATGTTGTATGCAGTTTGGTTATCTAAAACGCTAACCTAAAACTTGTCAATAGGTCTAAAATGCAAGACAGAAATGAATAGGCCTAATTGAAATAGAACCTTCTCCTGTTATGAACCTTGTATCACGCAGTGCATACTCTATAACTGCATAGTTATTCTTGGTGATCTTTTCAAAGATCCGTTTCAGATCTAATAATTTGATCTGTATAATTCTCTAGCCTATGTGGTTATCGGGGCAAAATATTAAGACACCTGTCTGTGCATGTAAGTGAAGCAGTCGCTGTTTCCCATCCGTGGTTTCTTTATACGTCTGAGGGAGATCTTGAGCTTCTTCTATGGAATTTGATTTAGAGGGAAAAATAAGCCTTATAATCCGTCTTACAATTCTCTTTAATCTTTCCTTCTTAGGAAGCTTTATAGCAGGTTCGCTGGATGTAGTTGCAAGGGCATTCTGTACGATGTTACATGTAGATTCAATCAAGCTGGAAGCTATGTTTTTTATGGCATCTTTTAAATCTGCAGCTTTGCAGCGGCTCCAGTCGGAAGCATGCCTGTATTCCTTCCACAACAGATGACCCATTTTCAACACCAGATGTAGTAACTATTCCCGCACATCGATTTCTGTATATGTATATATATATATATATATATATATATCTCCATTTAATACCATTCCTCATGGATCAGTGATTCAGGAACATGTATCCTTTATAAATAAACTTCTTAGTCCCTTTTGAAGTAGGAATAAATTAAAATTTATATCCATTCTATCTTGCAACTGCAAATTTCATATTAAACTACCGGTACCTAATTGTTTCCATAAAAGCGGTTCAGATTTTTGGCATGTTCAAATTGTTTCCATAAAAGCAGATTACGTTGCTGTTCGATGAATTGTAGTATGTACAAACTTTAAAAAGGAATGTGACATGTATAAGTTTGACAAAAAAAGTATTCTGTAATGTGTGACAAAATGTCCGTGTTGCAATGTCATTTTCGTAACAACTCGTCATGGTGACATTTTGTCAAAATGTGACAAAAAGTCCGGATACGCTGACAGTTTACAGCATTCATACAACAGTGCTCCTACTGTTGATTGTTCTTTAACTTGTTAGTGGTCATTGGAAACAAAGTTCAGAAGGCTGCCATGCTGTAACCTCGAACCTCTCTCTTTGCAGTGCGTTGTGAAACATGACTAGTCGTGTTTGTACATGAATTCCCCAAATAAATATTAAAAGTCACGGAACAAAAATATAAATAAATAAATAAATAAATAAATAAAAATAAAATAAAATGAAACTGAAAACAAAGTTAACAGTATAACAAATGTTTTCTTCTATTAGTAACAGCATATTCTTACAGGAGTTATTATTTTTTTATAATTATAATGGAATTAGTACTAATGTATTTATTTTTAAATAATTTAGTTAAAATATTGTAGAAGCAACTACAGAGATATTATTATGACGTGATTCAAGAAAACGGCGGGTTACTGGCGTCTCACTTCCTGCGATATCTGCTAAAGGTGCGGCGTAGTAGAATTTCAGGTGCCATATGGCATTCGCTATAGTCACGATTCGTGTCACAAAAGTCTTGATTCTTCAAGTGTACAAAGATAGTAGCCTCTATAAAGTTTAGTGACAATTGAGTATTTAGGTAATGCCTACCAACAAATTCTCATTGCGTGAACGTTGAGTAGACCTATATGTACAATACATGCATAAAAGGCAGAAAGACGTGTGTGAAAACAAGATTAAAATTTCGAATCAAGTTTCCAAACAAATCTGTGCCTTCTGCCAAAACAATTAGAAGACTCGTTAAAAGATTTAAAGAAACAGGCTCAGTGAACAACCGAAAATCAAACACCAAACGTAGTGTTCTTACAGAAGAAAAATTAGATGAGATTGGTGAAATATTGTGAGCCAATTTCAGCAACGACTGTGAGCACGGTAAGTCCAAATTATTGAACATTTATTGTTAGTGCTGTTACGTATTATAATACTATAATGTTATTAAAGTACCGGAAGAATGGTTACGCGCTCGTCGGAAACCTCGCTAGCAGAGGGACATGAGTCATCCGCCGTTTTCTCTCATCACGTATAATAATGTATCTGTAGTGTTAACTTTATGATTAGGAAACATCAGTGAAACATTCAATTCAATAACGGTACGCTCACTTAGCTAAAACGTCAAACCAAAAATTTGGGGAAATGATACATAAAAGTGAAAAGCTGAGCTCAGTTTTTGATTCAGCATTCCAGAGAACAGTGAATTTAATATAATATTTGAACAATGTTTTTGTGAACGTTAATTTCTTAAGTCTGTGTAATAATAAGTATATTATACCTATATCATTTTATTAATACTTAAGTTCTAATTGTAGTATCATCTTTTATATAGGTTATTTGCTTGCGGGGAAAAGTAGTATTTGCAATTCTCTTATTGGCATGAATGTTACATTAGCCTCTATTCCACGTAGCCTATAAATTGAATTCTGGATTAATTAGGTTAACTTATCTATTTAAAAATAGTTCAGGTTAATTGGATCTTACATAGCCATAAATACCCTAAAATATAAATAAAATCAAGAAATCATAAAGAAAGGTTTACAAAAAAATATTCTACAAATTCAATGAAGGAAATTCTGTTATTAGAAATTTAAATATAAAAAGTGAGATTTGCACTTTTTACTTTCCTAATTTTAAATTTCCTATCACATTAGATATTCAAATACATTAAATTATATCCATGTCCTGTAATCTGAACTTGTTTCATAACAAAACTGTTTGCCTCATATAACCTTTTAACTATTTTAACATTCTTCATAAAGATGAACTGTACAATCAGAATCATATTTCTTTGATGAAGTGTCCAGGAAAATATAGAAGTCCATGCAAGACACATTTTTGAAATTACATTTTGTGATTCACATAGCCTTTATTGGATTCATTACGGTGACATATGATGTAAACAATATAAGATTAATAAGTGTTTTACGTGATTATTAAATAAATTAAAAGAGAAAGAAATATTTCAACAATTATTTAAGGAAAGGGGACTTCATTTAAAAAAACGGGACATTTGTCGTCCCCAGCATACTTTTCTCGGGACAGGGGACAAAAGGCTGAAAAAGGGACAATCCCGTTAAACTAAAACCTCGTGCATCTCTCGTGTTTATCATACGGCTCGTCCTTCCCTCACACGTTACCTGCACTTTGTTTATGTTTTTACTGTGCCTAAACGAGACGCTCTACTGTATGTCGAAGGATGTTGTACACCATTGAATTAAGGTGGTCTAGGGACATCTTTCAGCTACATAACTGCCGACATGCATCCCCCTTTCTGTCTCTCCATAGATTTATTGACGTACCGACTGTTGTATTCACCCGTTTATATGTGTATTAATTAATCCATCATGTATCCGTCCATAAACACATCAATTTATGACCCTTATAAACCTTAATTCTCTTAGTATAATGAAGTTCTGCTCTTTTAAAAAAATACATATTTTAGACAGAGGCATGGCGTGAGGTGAGGTTACAGAAAAACTCTGTCTTTAAACTAGCACATCATGAAAAAGTAAACACATTATTTTTAATAAATGATTACTCTCTTTAAAGATTATTTTATGTAAAATTCTACATATAATACAATGTTCTTATGATCAGTTGATCTTCTTAACTGTACAAAGTATTTTATTATTAACGGGGCTACACTGCGGCTTCATCCAGATCTAACTTCTCTCCTTGGTTTACCCTTATGCCCTATTCCATGTTTCGACATTACGTCATGTATGAGTCATTCCACGTCAAATCGCACAGCAATAAAACACGACCTTCTCGTAAATGGTCGAATTTTTTTCCATGAATTCCAGACATCAAATAAGGAGACCCGTATTGTTTTATTTTCACAATTATTAATTATTTGTGTAGTTATGACTATTTGAAATTACGCAAATTATGCGCGCACTGTTACAAAAACTCACTTGGAACTCTGTGTCAACATATAATTGAGATTTGGGGTTTGGCGCATTTGAAAGACTAAATACAACACTTTTTATTACTTTAGGCTTATCACAAATAAATTTAAAATTTGGCCTAATTTTTTAATCATTTATTTTTCAAAGCAAATTTACTATATTATATAGCCAAGTTAAAAATCTGAAAAAATATAGACTTGTTCTCTGATGTATTAGCCTATCTGTAACTACTGCATTTAGAAATATGGGATCTGCACACATACATTTGTAACAATTTATTTTCTGGAGGCATGCACACGCTCGCGGACCCCAGCTAATGAACTGCTTTTGGCCGTGGGCTAGAAGGCTGCCCATGAAGAGTTTCACGAAATCCCCCATTGCATATATGCCACACTAAAATACAAGTGCATTCATTCATAAAAGATTAATACCTTAAGGAACAGTAAATATCTTATCTAAAGTTATTTTATTATTGTCAGCTCAGCTGAGAGGGGGAGCCCTTCACAATGCTGTATGTTTGTATGTAATATAGCCAAGTGTTTAAAGGAGCAGTCCGCGATAAAATTAAGTTGGCTTAATCAAACACGTTTTTCAATCTAAGTAGAATGTAATTTGCCGCATGTCAATGCGAGGCATGGTTCTTGAGTTACTGACTCCGCACAAATACTTATGACGTCACAGCCACTGAACTGGTGTGATTGCGTAGTAGGCCGAGAACATCCCGAGTGCAGTGCTTTGTATTAAATAATCTTCTCGCTCCGTAATACACGTGAACAGAATTTCGGACTTAGTTGTGATTGAGTGAAGTTATATTTTGCTTTTCATTTAATCATAAAACAGCACATACCAACGTTGTGGTTTTATGTAGGGCATATTTTCTTTTATATGAACGACTTTGAACTACAGTAGAATAAACAGAAAAAAATGTATCGTAATACAGTTTAAAATGCCGTGGTGTTGTGATTTTTCGTGTTCAGAGGGAAGAACAAAGGCAGAACATGGAGAAGGGGTATCATTTCATGTATTTCCGGACTGCTGTTGTGTGTTCTAATCATTTCCATGAAATTAATTTTGAAGAATCGTGTCTATTAAAAAGACGTTTAATGAAAGACAATAGAACTTCTATGAAAATGAAGAAAACTGCTGTCCCTTATTTTTGAAAGGAGAATTTCCCTAAGATAGCTCTAATACTAAGCGCTCCTCTGCTTATAAATGAGAAAAGATCGTCGAAGAAGTAATAGCAAGTTGCAGAGATGCACCTATAGCTGTAAATACTGACGTATGTGTAGTTCTCGATGAGGCTGAAAATTCACAGAAACCTAATATGAACAAAGCTGTGCAGTGTGAGATAGGGTGCGAGACGCTAAGAAATGTGTGTGGTGAATCAGATGTGAGTGAGCCATAAACTGACTTGACAGATCTTTTCAAATGGAAGAAGAAACTTCACATTCTAATTCATCAGGTATAACGTACAAATTGTTTGAAAATTTTTAAAAAACTTTACAACTATATGTCATCGGCAAGACAAAATTTTATAAAATTATTTCAAAATTCGTAGAACCAACAGTAGGTGCAGTTATTTTCACATTCATGAACAACTTATCAATTCCCTAAAAAATAAAAACGTGCGAATCGCGGTGATGACCAATTTGACTCACCTGGTTACAGGGCAAAATATGTCACTTACAGTGTAATGGACCTCGATTCAGATAATCTTATAGACTTCATAGTTCTGCAAAAGGACCTAATTGTAAGCAATCTTGAAAAATCAGCATGCGAAAAATTTCTAGATCGCCTAAAAGAAAAAATGAACATTACCCTCTCTCTATCGGACCGCAATAGAGGAATTAGGAAATTCATGAGGACCAAATATGAATGGTGGACCATCAATTTGACATTTGGCACATTGCAAAAAGCTTATCTAAAAACCTTAAAGCCGCCGCAAAAAACATATGAGAAAATACAAATGTGGAAAGACAGCATCATAAATCACTCATGGTGGTTATGTGCTACATGTGAAGGTGATTCTGACGACTTAGAAGACAGATTCATTTCTGTATTAAATCATGTTTGTAATATACACGAACAGAGACATATAAAAAATGTGCACACATTCACCCATACAAGAGCGAGAGGGAATGGATCGAACCTGGACCCAACGATTACAATGCTCTGAAAAATGTATGCAACCCTGCCCTTTAAAAGACTTAAAGCAGACTAATCAGTTTTGTCACACCAACAAACTTGAATCATATCATAACGAGAGTTTGGTTTACATTCCTAAGAGAAAACACTTTCCATATGATGGAATAGTAACAAGAACTATGATTGCGATAGTGGGCCATAATTACAACGTGAAAAGAGATGTAACTGGCTCCAGACTCCAGTACCCTAAAGTCACTAAACGATGGGTGGAAAACATACAGCAGGAAGGAAAATGCGTGGAGAGAAGATATACAGAAAAATGTGTTGGAAGTAGTTCGTGGTTATCCACTACTGCAATTCGATTATGCACATGTTTTAGAGTTCTCTCAAACATAGCCCCGGTGTCTAAACCGTGTGACTCAACAACTATGGTGCAATAGAATAATAAGAACCATGTACTAATTTATTGCTGACGTGAGATAAACACGTATCTGTAGTCCCTTCATAACGAATATTTCACGTCTCACATACATTCACTCACTCAGTGAAGACGTTGACTTAGGTTATAATTGATCAAAATATTAAACCTTATCAGACCCAAGTCGTTCTAATCACAGAATGGAACAGAATGGATTGTACATGGGATTTAAAGTGGGATAGAGTTTGGGTAAGTTATTATTATTATTATTATTATTATTATTATTATTATTATTATTATTATTATTATTACTATTACAGTATATGCATGTGATAGGTCCTAAGTGAGTTAATAATAACTGACTGTAACATGAATTTGTATTTACTCGGTCTACACTATATGTCAAACGGAACTACAATGCAGTCTTATGAAGCGATCAGTGGTTATGACGTCAGAGCTTGCAGTAAGACCTTTAATATTTCACAAACTAAAAGGCGTAGAGAGATGAGACAAACGCCGTTAATCTAAGGATTACTTAGGTAAACATCCTATAATATAATCAAAATTTCGAATTTTATCGCGGACTGCTCCTTTAACGATAGCAAGGCTGGGTAAGGCAGTAAACTTTATGACAGTAAACAGATGGCAGGAGACAAAATATAGAAGAGAAAAATAATCAGTCAGGGTTTAAATTTCATGGAGTGGCGTGACTTTTATACAACGTTAGTGACAGCAGAGATCGCGTAATATATAAGAAGTGTTTAAATCCATTTCACCTTCCTAATCACGCTTTTAAAAAGAAAAATACACTAAGACGCGTAAGTCGCGATTTATTGATAAAGCTCAATTTAAAGGAGTCTTTGAATGTGCGAATATGTGATTCTTTCCGTAAAAAATCTATCAACTTCCGGATAGGTCAGGTGAAATTATATGTGAAGCCGGTAGTTCTTGTGATATTAATAAACATGAATCAAATGAAAATGCGGACAGAGAAAGTGATTATGCCAGTTCTTCTTCTAGCAGTTATGTGGATAAAGCGCTAGAAATCAGTAATATTGAGGAATTAAACAAGAGTTTGATGTCAATAGAATCCATTATCAAGAAAATAAAACTATAACTAAAACGATATCCCCGTGAAAAGTTTAAAAAAGTAAAAGGTTCCCTAGCAAGTAAAGTTTTTCATGTAGAAGATGCATCATCAGCCCTTCAAAAGTCAGCCATATTTTATTATTGATGGAATGCAAAGAAAATATACAACCTGAAAATTACATACTTATTGCAGACTTTTCTGAAAATCATTCATTTGTAATACAAGATTCAGTACAAGGTGTGCATTGGAACAAATGCCAAGCCACAATACATCGTTTCGTAGTATATTTCAAAGAAGATACAGAAATTCGCCACAAAAGTATTGTTGTCATCTCAGAAAGCATGAAACATGACACCGATTCCTTTCATTGTTTTCAATCCGAAGCAATAAATTTCTTAAACCAAGAATGCAACGATATGAAAAAAAATCATCTACTTTTCCGATGGATCAAGTTCACAATACAAAAACAAAAATAATTTAAAAAATAATTGTTTACATGAAGACGATTATGGAATTAGCGCCGAATGACACTTCTTTGCAACGTCGCATGGTAAAGGTCCATGTGATGGCATTGGAGGAACTGTTAAAAGATTTGCCACGAGAGCCAGCCTATACAAGATCCTATAACACCAAAAAAAAAAAAAAATGTTTGATTGGTCACAAAAAAACATTTCTAACGTGTCATTTATATTTTGTCCATTGAATAAGCACAAAAGCCACACTGAAAATTTGCAGGTCAGATACCACAATCTAAAACCAATAACTGGTACATTAAAATTACATTCTTTCACCCCGTTGTCAGAAACTGAAGATTTAGTAAAACAATTTTCTTTCGAGAAAGAAAGTAGGCAAAAGAAAATTTAAAGTGTGGTGTGAATGAAAACAAACGTTTAAAAAGCATAATGTACAAATATTTGAAGATATAACAAGTAAATTAGCAGTGTTTTCTCGAGTGACTTGATTCATACTGGGTGTAATGTTGCAACGTTCACTCGATCATCCAACGCCGATAAACCTCCCAGCGCGCTTCAACGCTTCTCGTCCACTGCTGCTGCACCGACCGCTACACATTGTTTCGTAAGTAATTAAATTTCCATTAAACTATTGGAGATCCCATTGTGATTTTTTCTGAAATTATTAAGAATACTTCAGTGCACGTAGTAGGCATTTGTTTAGATTTTTGATACGGCTATTTCACATTGATATCTAACTTTTAAAAATTGAATCATAAAATAATATGTATCTGTAATAATAAATATTAAAATTATTTAGTAAATATTTAACAAAAGACAGTACTTTAAGCTTTTAAATGCATTAAAAAAAATTAACATCAATATCATCAGAAATATGGCGCTTTAAATGTTGCATTGTGCGACATTTTTAACGAATTTTAGCATGCAATATTTTAAAAACATGTGGACTTAGGAGGAAATAAAAACACACTTGTTGGTTTATTAGACCCATAGAGTTGGTAAAAATAATATAAGCGCAATCAGAAATATGAAGGTCAAAATTTGTATAATTTTGTGCGATTTGACGTGGAATGACACGTATCTCTGTTGTTTGGGTAAAGGGAGATAAGTCATAAAAATGAGTTTGGAGATAAATGATTATTGCAAATAATTTTCTAGACAAATAAAATACATCAACTGCTAGTATTACTTTGATTTTGCACACTCGCTTGTATAATTTAACGTGTGTGTTCATCTGGAGAACAAAATTCCATATTCCATCTGCACAAAAAATGACTTAACGCCCTTTGCACGAACATCACAGTTATTTAGGAGCGCACTCCTATCCCATTAAGTGACTTAGGAGGCCGAGAGCCTCCAGCTCTGAACTGTTAGACATTGATCTGAATGAAGGCCGGGGAGAGCAACGGTGAATAGTTTAATGGTTGAGTTGCTTGGACCTTTTCATTTGCTAATTTAAAAAAATTGTAGCACAACGTTTCGAAGAGTGGTGATAACCTACTGTGGGAATCGTTACAAACAGCTAGTCTGTCTGACTGTCACAGATCCACTCTTAGAAACGTTGTGCTACAATGTTTTTAAAATTAGCAATGGAAAAGTCCAATCAACTCAACCATTGAACTGTTAGACAACTGAATATATATGATGATATTATTGGTTTTTAAGCCAACCGAATTCTCTGTTTTGTTTTTGTTCGGTCAACTGTCCGGAGAAAAGTCTGAATCTCACAAGTAGTACCAACAAGGTATCACGCATGAGGCAACTAAGTGAGCAGATAATGTGTTAGGATGGCCAGTTCCTTTTTCTCTCCATTGCATTCCGTACATCGCCGACTAGCTACATATTACACTAATCAGACTTCAGATGTATACAAGCAATTGTTCCTCCTCTGACACATACCACCAAGTGAGATGTACTGCCTGATATTAGACTGATGTACAGTTCCCCAAAGAAAAGAATGAGACGACTCTTGGTCGTCGAAAGTTAAAGTTCTACAGCGTGGTTCACGTAGCCAGGAAGACATCTGATCGTGCATGCGTACGCCTATTTTCATCCTACACCAAAGTACACACCAGTGCAAAATGTTATCAGTTGTCTGTCTATTTCTGATGTAGGTCTATTTTCACGTCCTTGATCATTTACCTTTTATGAAAATTTGAAATATACAGTATCGTGTAACAAGAAAGTCATTCGCCAAAGAGGGAGAAGAACATCAATTTCGAAATGACAAATGTAAACTCATAGAAAAGACAACAAGGAACATTGTAAGGACCACGACAGTGACAACAAGGACCACGACAAGGTTAAAGATCAGGACCACGATAACATATTAGAAGGAACACGACAAACACCACGACATGGACCACGATAATGATTACAAGGACCAGAACAACGAAAAGGGCATTAGAAGGAAAACAAAGACCACGATAAATTCAAAGATCAGGACCACGATAATATAATACGACAAGAAAAACGACAAACACTGGAACGTTGCCTTTGCCATCCCCGACCATGAGTCGTTAGATAACGATGAATATCTCTTGCGTGAGAAGGATATCAACAACAAATAAAGCATATAACATTTACCTTGGTAATGTATTAGATAAAACTATGTAATAACACTTATAAACTCTAATAGAAAATAACAGTAAGTTACATATATAGGGTAGAGAGGCTGACCAAAAGAAATATACATTTATCATTGCCCAAATCCACATAATATATGCAGAACAAACAGCTAAGGACAGTTCCGAAACGTCATATAACGGAACCGGAAAAACTTCACTCGCATTCGCTATCTCAACAACACCATAGGTTAACTGCAATTAAAAAACAAGAAATGCACAATGTAACAATGAAAATACTAGAGTGATATATGAAATAATTTGGCTAATATCTCAAATACAGACCGACCAGGTTAAACCAGTAAAAAAATGCCACGCAATTAAATGCATAGAACCTCAAATGGGGCAATCAATACTAACATAACCTCTGACATTAAAGTTAGCGAATCAAAGTGAAAATAAGTAAGAATAAATTTAGATATTCAAGAACTGAAATAATTAAGTAAATCAAATAATAAAGCAAGTAATATCTAAATAAATGATAAAATAATAATGCAATCTCACGAAACATTTAGCCAAAGTAACCGACTAGACTTAGTGGATGAAATGTCCTAGCAAACCACGATAGCTTCCGAACTCCTTTTAGCTAATGTTCCGTCGCGAATACAGCACTCAATGTGTCAAATCCGCATCGACCTTCCTCCAGAGTCCACTTCAGGCTAACTGCTCCTCTCGGGTACCTTACTCTGACTATCTCGAATATACAGCGTATTCCGAATCTCACCGGTCCGGTGGCATCAATGACGTCACGTTGCAGCGAAATAAACAACAAAACTGCTGGAAGGATCGATGCTGTCATGGCGACTGTACAAGTTGTTGTTTGTGCTACGCTAGCAAAATTTTGCGAAATTTTCGTACTCCCATCTCGTTCAAAGAAAAGATAGCATAAACAATTTATTTCTTGAACCATTAGTAATAACTGGTCCGTTGAAATGTTCGCTCATAAGCCATTAACATATTGTTTTTACGTTCTGCTCATTACAAACAATACAGCAGAACTAAAGCAGAACACACCGCCATGACACGATGTTATTCGTCTGCTAATTCCCGCCCTATACAAGAACCAATCAGATTCACTGATGGAGACTGCACCACCTCTGCAAGTTGATGGCACCGGTGCGACACCGGTGGAGCATCAATGACGTCATCGGTGGAATTCGGAACACGGTGATGCCATCGGATTGCTCATCGGTGAGATTCGGAATACGCTCATACCCAGAGCCGGTCTCTCTCTGATCGACTGCCGCTTCCGCATGTCACTCCAGCCAGGTCAGCAAAAACCGCCAACAAAGTAACGAAAAAAATTGAAATAATCACCAATGATAACACAGGAAATAAACCAATGAACATGAACATGCATATATAAACCAGCCAATGATCTCGCTTTCCACATAGATATAAAAGAAATTAGACAGAAAGTGGAGTTTAGGAAAGAGACATCTATTAGGATAAGGGCGAAACAAAGGAAACCGGGAACGGTGGATAAACAAAAAAAAAAAGGTCGATAATAAGGAAACAGGGTGCCGAGAAGTAATCGGCACGACACCACGACAATAATTACGGTAAATACCACAACACCGATCATGATAAGAGTTGCAAGGACCAGGACTACGACAAAGACTATTAGAAAGACATCAAGGACAACGATTAGGAACACGAAAAGATATGAACGACCTTCGTAAGGACGACGAAAAGGGCAAAGATATCAACGACATGGACCGCAATAAGGAGCACGACTTGGACCATGGTAAGGAAAACGATAACAATCACAACATGGACCACGACAAAAAGCACGATAAGTACTACGACAGAGATCACGCTATGGATCACAACATAAAATACGACAAGCTTCAAAGTAAGAATCACAATAAGGACCTCAATATGGACCACGATAAGGATCAAGCCAAGGATCACGATAATGTTCACGACATGGGCCACGATAAAGATCACAGATAAGGACCACGATTAACACTACGACAAAGATTATGACAAAGTTCGCAACATGGACAACGACAAACAAAACAAGTATCACTGTAGGATCCATGACATGGACGATAAGGTCCATGATAAAAACAAGAAATACCACAATAAAGACCATGACAAGAACAACAAGAGGAACGATAAAGAACATGGCAACAAGCATTATGGTAAGGACCATGGAGAAAACAACAACGACCGCTCTAACGGCTGCGATAAAAAGAACGATCCCGATAAGGACCACAACATGGAGTATGATAAGTACCACGAAAAGGATCACGTCAAGGACCACGAAAGGACTATGATAAGAACCAAGAAAGAACCATAAAATGACCACGAAAGAATGACGAAAAGGTTGTGATAAGGAATGTCTCAAAGATAAGAAGGACCACGATAAGGATGGCGTTATGGACCACGAAAAGCACTTTGATAGGGATCATTATAAGGACCACGACAGTTATCACAATAAGGACTATGATAGAGATCACAAGGACAACGATTGCGATAAGTACTATGAGAATGACAAGGACCACAAGGAAAAATACAAAGACAGCGATAAGGAAAAAACAAGGACCACGATGAGGATCATGACATGGGTCATGAAAGGGACAGCGACATTGGTCCACGATAAGGATCACAAGGGAGAGGACTGCGATAGATTGACAAGAACAGTCATAGGACCACGACAATAACAAAGAGACCAGAATTAAAGATCCCAACATGGACAACGACAAGCACCAGGAGAATGACGACGATAAGGATCACGACAAGAAGCATGATAGGGACCAAAATCACGATAAGTACAATGACAAAGACAACAAATTCCTATTAAGGAAAATGACAAAAGTAGCAAGAAAGACGATAAGGGCTATTACAATGCCAACAAGAACTACGATAAAGGCAACATAGATCACGATAAGGAACATGTCAAAGGCAACAAAGATGATGACGAAAACAATAAGGATCACGATAAGAACCATGACAAGAAAAACAAGGACCAATATAAGAAACTACTCGACATGGACAAAGACAAGTGCCACAATAATAATTACGAAATGGACCACGATGAGGACTAACTTCACTATAAAAGTCACGACATAAACCACGATAAGGACCAAGACGACTAAAAGGACCATAAGAAAGACAATAAATACCACGATAAGGATCATGATAAAGGCAACATGAACGATAAGGGCCATTGTAGTGACCAGAATCATGATACGGATCACAACAAAGATAACAAATACCACGAAAAGAAACATGATAAGAACAACGGTGACCACGATAAGGGCCGTAACAAAAGCAACAAGGATCATTATAAGATCTACGGCAACGATCACGAGAAGAACCACGACATGGATCACGGTAAGGATCACAAGTACCAAGAAAAGGATCATGACAAGGACCACGACAAGGACCATGATTCACGTCGTAATACTTAGGCCTATCGTGGTTCTTGTCATGGCCTTGTCGTAGTAATTATCGTGGTCTTTGTTGTTTTTGTCAGCGCCCTTATGCTGATCTTTGTTGTCTTTGTCGTGGTCCTTAATCTGATCCTTGTCTTTATCATGGTCCTTATCGCGACGATTGTTTTCTTTATTGTGGACCTTACTATGGTCCTTATTTTCTTTGTCAGGGCCGCTATCGTTGTTTTATTCATTATCGTGATCCTTATCGTGGTTCATTTCGTGGTCCTTATCGTGATCTTTGTTGTGGTGTTTGTCGCAGGGGCGTATTTTGCGGACTACAGGGGCTACCGGCTGTAGCCCAAGGAAATTACAAAAGAAAAAGTTTATAATATAACATAATGTAATAATTTTGTATTATTAGTTTTACCACAGTAATTAAAATTAAAGTAATTGTTAGATTTATATGCGCTCTCTGCTCTCGAAAAGAAACAAGTTGTCAAGGCGGCATCACTGGAGAAACCGCTTGCTACGTGAGGTAGCCTGTGGCAGTACCGCTCACGCTGTCTGGTCGCAAAACTGCCCATCCCCCCGCTCTCTTCTGTTTCCATCTTGCAGTGTAAGGCCGGGTGAGTTGCCGCTCTCGTGATCGGTTTCTTCGCAGGCGCGAAGCAACAATACGCTTAGCACGCTAGCTCATGAATGCAATTGTGTTCTTGCAGTGCAGTATTTTAAATTTGTGATTTGTTCGAGTGTCTAAGAGTTATATTAATTGTGAATTATTAAGTTTTTAATTTCCCAATTAAGTGATATTGTGAAAAATATGGCAGAACAAGTTTCTGGAGAGGTTTGTGTTGAAAATGACTGTGTAATAGAAGGTTTATTAAAAGTGCCTTTTAACCGTCGTACATAAACAAGGAAGTTGAAATTGAGAAAATGGAAAGACCAACTCCTGATTTAAATTTGTCCATGGACGTAAAAGAAAAACAGCGTGAGCACACACGCCATTTCACTTCAACATCATATGGTAAGTGGAATTGGTTGTGTGGTAGTTCTAAACTGTCTAAACTATTTTGCTGGCCATGTTTGTTATTTAGCCGCGAAATTAATGTGTGGTCAAAAGAGGGTTTTCTAATATCAACTCCCTTCGAACGGTAGTCCTAAAACACGACAAATCAAAAGCTCATATTTGTAGTAGCATGAACTTTGCAAACTTTGGGAAGACAAGAATTGATTTACAGCTAGACAAGCAAAAAGCTCTACATATCAACCAACACAATGCTCCTGTGGAAAAAAAATTGGGAGATTTTACTGCATCTTATTAACGCAGTCTGCTTTCTAGGAAAACAAGAATTGGCTTTTCGGGATCATAATGAGAGTGTGGAATCAGACAATAGAGGAAATTATATGGAATATTTAAGTTCCTTAAGTGAAATTGACCATTTACTGGCCAATCATCTTGAGAGTTCAACAGTATTTCGTGGTACTTCTCCCGCAATTCATAATGACTTAATATTTGCTATAAGTGGGGTTATGATAAAGAACATAAAATCTGAAATAGAAGAAGCACCTTTTGCGGCCATTGTTATTGATGAAACAAGTGACTGCTCTAATCAGAGTCAATTGTCTACTGTTTTAAGATACGTCGATAGTACTGCCAATGTTCAAGAACGGTTTATAGGATTCACAAATGTCAGTTCGGGCAAAACTGCTGCTGCTTGGTTTCAGCATGTGGAAGGTGTTATAGCAGAATACAATGTCGGCAATAAGTTAATTGCACAGACATACGATGGTGCTTCAGTTATGGCGGGAAATATTAATGGCTTAAAAACAAAAGTTCAAGGAAAGTATCCTCAAGCAATATTTGTCCATTGTTACAGCCATGTTCTCAATTTAGTTTTGCAACAAACTACTTCATCCATTCCAGAATGCCGCATTTTTTTTAAAAACACTGTCGGGTTTAGCTGCGTTTTTCTCATCATCTCCTAAAAGATCAGAAAAACTCTAGAATTTATGAAAAAGAAACTCCCAAAAGTAGCACCAACTAGATTGAATTTTACATCTCGGCTTGTAAATACAGTAAAGTAATACAGAGAACAACTTACTGCTTTCTTTGAAAATATAATTTGTAATGACTCTGAAGAAAACTGGGTTGATGATATAATTGTGCAGCCTCAAGGATATTTGTATTTTTTTCACACAGTTTCAGAATATATTTCTTCTTGAAGTCAATGCTAGAGTGTTCGCACATACAGATGTGCTCTACAATATTCTTCAGACAAAAAGTCTAGACATAGCATACTGCTTGCAAGAGGTATCAAAGTTAAAAAATACTATATTCGAGTTCAGACGTAGTGGGTTTTCGTCCACATGGAGTAATATGGAAAATGAAAATTCTTCAGCCAATACAATGGAACCACCATTAAAGCGAAGAAAAGGAGATGATGAATTGAAATACAGGCAGCTGTACTACAGCATACTAGATCGTATGCACATGGAAATTACTGACAGATTTTCTGATTATGGAAAGCTTCAGTTCACATATCTTCTAGATTCTCAAAAATTTTCTGCTTATAGAGAAAACTTCCCGAATGAGGCACTAAACAAATTATTTCAGTCCTATAACAGTCACTTTGATCAAGTACGTTTGAAAAATGAATTAAGTGTAATATATTCAGCAGAGGTCTTTGATTTTTCGAACAAACCTATCCATGAAATATTATCTGCCATATATGAAAACCAGCTGAACCAAGTTATTCTTGAAGTCCTTAAATTGGCAACATTAATTGTGACAATACCAGCTACGTCAGCATCAATAGAAAGAAAATTTTCTGCGTTGAAGAGAATAAAATCCTACTGTAGATCAACTCATACATAAGAACGTTTATCCTGCTTGGCACTGATGTCCATTGAAAAGTAATTTCTACAGAAACTTCGCAAGCGGCCCAACTGTAATTTCAATGACGAAGTCATCAAAGTATTTTCGTCCCAATCAAGACGTCTGGAATTCATATATAAATTGGTAAGGAATTTTATTATAGGGACTTTAAAATATATTTTGTGTAATAATAGGGTCAGTGGTAGCCCAGGCCCTTAAACCAGTATACGCCACTGGCTTGTCGCAGCTCATGTTGTGATCTTTGTCGTCGTCTTCGTCTCAAAGCGAGGGCTTACGATGCTGTGGGCAGCCTGACCGATCATATATTTACTCAGGATATTTTCTACCGAGCGCCAAACAACTAATTTTGAGTTGAGTTATACTACAGTAGAGGAGGCAAGACCTGTCCTGTGACCTTATCAGGGGTATAGAGGGGGAAGATAGATGAACTTTCGTGTCAGTAGATTCTATAATATTAACCATCATGAAACAACTCTCTTTCTGATAGTGAACTTTCGTGTCAGTAGATTCTATAATATTAACCATCATGAAACAACTCTCTTTCTGATAGTTCATTCTTTCCCCTGTCAAGCAGCTCATATCACATAATACATCTTGCCTTCTTATCTATATAGCACAAAAATTTGTACAATTGTAATCTTACAAAATTGTAACTTATTCAACATATTGAAGCTTCAATATTAAAGGGAGATCTATAGAATACAGTAAATGAAATGAAATGAACAAATTTAATTTAAAGCCGTCTCGAAGAGGAAAAGTCAGCACTATCATTCGCATGTGTTCTCTCTGGGAACGTCTTTTAAATGGCATGGGCAATAATATTCTTTGTCAGTATTTTGAATGGGAACCTACCTGAGGTTAAAATGCTGGATAAATGTCTGCCTCTCCATCTTGTTTCGGTGACATATACGATCACTATTTAAATGTAATTATTTAAAATCAATTTCTTAATGCTTGTTGTTAAAGAATTTTACATTTTTTCAATTGCATTGTAATGGTTAGCTTTTAATATACAGAAGGTGCCGAAAAAAATATATACACAATTTTACATATGGGGGACTCTTAAGAATGTTGTATACCGTAGTATACACTGGCAGCACTTCGGGAAGAAATTGAAACGGCATATGCTGCAATCGCTGAGAACACTTTCGGAAACATTGCTCGAAAAGTAGTTCAATGTACTCAGAAGTGTGTCAACGCCCACGGTGCACATTTTGAGCAACTGTTGTAACTGTAGAAGTCTTAGATGATTAGTGCTCATCATTTTCAGTTTGTGTGAATTCAGCTTTGTTATGTTAACATAATTTTTTTCTTTGCTTGAATCGTATATATATATTTTTGGCACCCTCTGTATATGCATTTACACTGTACATATAACATATATAAATGGTGTAATCACATTCATTAGATTAACATTTATAATATTACAATTTGTAATTTTGTATTGTCTATGATCATTAACACTTAAACTCAGGACTCTGTAAACTCTATTACAATGTTATTCAGACAAAATCATCGTTGGTATTGACTAGGAATCGAACCCGCTCTCTTTTGCACCATATGCAGAAGACCTAGCGTCTGAGCTATTAAGACGACACGGAAGTATTCATTTCTGTGCGGAGTGTCGATGTAGTCTTGAGGATTCAAATGTCCATTTAATTACACGAATTATGTATATTGTCGTTATTCCTACAATAACTCCTATGTGACATATTGATCTATTTTCAGATTTTTACTCTATTAGATAACTTAAATAGTGATACAGCAAATAATAAAATCTCCTATATGTAATTATATTTCTTTGTTTCGGAAATGTAAGAATTCACATTCTCCTATGTACGGCTGCCAAAGGATGAATATTTTTTTTTCTTCCTACTGAAAAAAAATTATATTTTGCACATAGGAATTATTGCAGGACCAACGACGATATATTTATCTGTTATTTACATCATAATACAATTTTTTTGCAGTTTTTGAAGTGCATTTCGGAACTATGCTAGCAACAAACAAAATAGCCTGAATTTAAATAACTCAAATATTCGTTATTTTGTGTATCAGTGCTCCGGTCTCCGATGATGCGCAGTATCTTACATCTGAGACTTAAGAATATGCCATCGTCTCATTCTTTTTTTGGGGGACTATACATATCAGCCAGAACCTCTATCAAAGTTAAATACTTTAGTATTATTATTATTATTATTATTATTATTATTATTATTATTATTTCTATGAGGAATTGCAACACACTTTTGATCAGTTATCTAGATATCACGTGAAAATTTTATTGCGGGATTTCAACGCTAAAGTAAGAGGAGGGAATATTTTTAAACTAACTATTGGAAAAGAGAGACTACACGTAACTAGTAATGACAATGGAGTTAGGTTAGTCAACTTTGCCACATCAAAAAATTTAATTGTCAAAAGTGCAACATTCCCTCATAAGGATATACATAAATATACCTGGACTTCTCCAATTGGAATGACACACAACCAAATAGATCACATCTTGATAGATAAACGATGACATACTAGTATAGTAGACATTCGAACTTTCTGGGGGGCATACTGTAATTCTGACCAATATTTCGTAAGTGGAGAATTAAGAGAAAGACTATTAGTAGCCAAGCGAGTAGTGCAACAAGCTAAGATTAGTAGATTCAATATTCTGAAATTAAAGAACGAGGAAACTAAGTAACGTTATGAGGTTGAAATTTCGAATAGGTTTGCTGTTTTAGCAAATTCCGACGAAGCTGAGGAAGAATTAGATGTTAATAGCGTGTGGGAAAATATTCGAGATAATATCAAAATTGCAGCTGAGCAGAGCATAGGTTATCATGAAACTAATAAAAAGAAACCTGGTTTGAAGGAGATTATTCCATTGTAGTATATAGAAGGAAACAGGCAAAATTGAAATTCTTACAGGATCCAATTGAGGATTTTATTTTATTGGGTTATTTTACGACGCTGTATCAACATCTAGGTTATTTACCGTCTGAATGAAATGAAGGTGATAATGCCGGTGAAATGAGTCCGGGGTCCAGCACCGAAAGTTACCCAGCATTTGCTCGTATTGGGTTGAGGGAAAACCCCGGAAAAACCTCAACCAGGTAACTTTCTCCGACCCGGATTCGAACCCGGGCCACCTGGTTTCGCGGCCAGACGCGCTGACCGTTACTCCACAAGTGTGGACCCAATTGAGGAGAATAAAGGTAATTATTTCAATAATAGAAGGGAAGCAAGTCATACACTTACGAATAAAAAGAGAGATTACTTGAAGGAAAAAAAAACCGAATGAGGTAGAAACAAATAGTAAGAATAAAAACATTTGATATTTATATAAGGGTATAAAGGAATTTAAGAACGGATATCAGGCCAGGGTAAACATGATCAAGGATGATAAAGGTGACTTGTTTATACACTGTCATTCAATCCTGAACAGATGTAAAAACTATTTTGGACAACTACTAATTATACATAGGCCAAATAGAAAGGATCAGGACGAAATTCAAATACAAACTGTTGAGCCATTTATACCCGACCCCCACACTTTCAGAAGTCAAAATTGCGATAGAAAATCTGAAAAAGTACAACTCTCCAGGTACAGATCAATTTCCAGCAGAATTAATACAAGAGGGTGGAAGCGCATTATTTAGCGAAATTTATAATCTTGTACTTGCTATTTGGGAAAAGGAAATTGTACCAGAACAATGTAAGGAGTCCATAATCGTACCTATTTTTAAAAGGGGGGACAAGACTACCTGCAGTAACTTACGAGGAATATCACTTTTGTTGACGTCGTACAAAATTTTGTCGAATATCCTTTGAGAAGATTAACTCCATATGTAGATGAAATTATTGGGGATCTTCAATGTGGTTTTAGGCGTAATAGATCGACTATTAAACATACAATATGTATATATATATATATATATATATATATATATATATATATATATATATATATATATACATATATAACACAGTTGTATGAACACTTTATAAATAATGATGATAATTAAGATTGGTAAAGTGTTCATACAACTGTGTTATATATATATATATATATATATATATATATATATATATATATATATTGTATGTTTATTATCTAACCCATGAACGTTGTTTAATTGACCTTACATGTGTGATTTAAAGATCGACTATTGATCAGATTTTTTGTATTCGACAGATATTGAAGAAAAAAATGGGAGTATACGTAAGGTTACAGTACATCAGTTATTCATAGATTTCAAAAAGGCATATGACTCGGTTAAGAGAGAACTTTTTTATAATATTCTTATTGATTTTGGTATTCCCAAAAAACTAGTTCGATTAATTAGTGAAACTTACAGCAGAGTCCTTATAGGCCATTTTCTATCTCATGCTTTTCCAATTCACTGCGGGCTGAAGCAGGGAGATGCACTATCCCCTTTACTTTTTTACTTTGCTCTAGAATATGCTATTATAAAAGTTAAGGACAACACAGATGACCAGAATATTGTACGAAATGGAAATATAAAATTTGGAGATTTATTCTTCGAAGACTTGGAAAAATTCAAATATCTTAGAGCAACAGTAAGAAATATAAATAACACTCGGGAGGAAATTAAACACACAGTAAATATGGGAAATACCTGCTATTAATCGGTTGAGAAGCTTTTGTCAGCTAGTTTGCTTCTCAAAAAACTGAAAGTTAGAATATATAAAACAGTTATATTACTGGTTGTTCTGTATGGTTGTGAAACTTGGACTCTCACTTTGAGAGAGGAACAGAGATTTAGGATGTTTGAGAATAAGGTTCTTAGGAAAATATTTGTGGCTAAGAGGGTTGAAGTTACAGGAGAATGGAGAAAGTTACAAAACGTAGAACTGCACGCATTATATTCTTGACCTCACATAATTAGGAACATTAAATCCAAACGTTTAAAATGGGCAGGGCATGTGGCACGTATGGCCGAATCCATAAAAGCATATAGAGTGTTAGTTGGGAGGGCGGAGGTAGATGGGAGGGTAATATTAAAATGGATTTGAGGGAGGTGGGATATGATGGTAGGCACTGGATTAATCTTGCTCAGGATAGGGACCGATGGCGGGCTTACGTGAGGGCTGCAATGAACCTCCGGATTCCTTAAAAGCCACAAGTAGGTAAGTATTATTATTTCATTATACTATATATTATTATTATCAACGCTGTACATACTGTAATCTACAAAAACACATTTCGAAGTAAATTGTACAGCAAATATGATATGAATAGAAAATATACATGGGCAGGGCATGCAATACGTTTGGGAGAATCCAGAAATCCATGTAGAGTGTTAGTTGGAAGACCTGAGGGAAAAAGAACTTCGGGGCTGGCCGAGACATATGATGGTGGGGACTGGATTAATCTTGCTGAGGACAGGGACCGATGGTGGGCTATTGTAAGTAAGTAGTCCTAAGTACGATTTATAGGAACGAATAAAACGGTGTAAATGTAAAACATCCTAAATTCTAACAGTCAGTGGGACAATAAGACAACCTTAATAATATGACTAAAATTGAAGATAAGTTATTTAAATATTGTACAAGTAAATTAAAATACGAGCATTATGCCTAATCATTGATAATAAACACGAATTATTCCTTAAGAACACGACAAAATGCTAGCGGAGTGGTAGAGGGCTGGCCTTGCATTCAGGAGGTCCGGGGTTCGATCCCAGAGGCCGGCATATCCTAACTGAGGTTTTTCATGGTTTCCACAGTTATTTCCAGGCAAATGCTGGGATTGTACCTCTTGAAAGTCCGGCTATGGACGGCGATCCTTCCCTTAATCCTTTCGTATGCGTGTGAGTGAATGCTGTGTAATGTCTTAAATGTTGGTGCTGTATCGGAGGTGGCCCTGGTACTGAGCTGATCCCTCGTCCGGGAGGCCCTCCATGTCCTTGTGTGGTCAAAAAAGTATGTATGTGATCCATAGATTAATTCCCCTCCCGACAGGTCGCGGCCCTGTAAGGCCCGTGTGGCGTGGGTCGTGTAAATGAACCTAAAAGAGAGAGGTTAAACTAAGGTTAGGGAAGAAAGAAAGAACACGACAAAATAAAGGATAAAACATACCGAACTGGAGTGTGTGAGACCAACAGCTCTATAATCTGAATGTACAATAATCCATTATTTAACGACATTGCTCGTTTTAGTGAACAATTTTATAGATATTACTCTCGCTTATGTTCAGTAATAAACTAATTTCGCGTATTGTTGTTCTCTTGTTCTCTCAGACGGGAGCATTAACATGTCTAGAATTTGAATAGTCTTGAGCGCTTGCTCCCATCTTGGATTGTCCTGTATGTTCGCCCGGAACGTAAAAGCGTACACCAATCATTTAACTTACAGCTGATTTCCCCAGGCTTGTCTCTCTGTATTGCAACTATTCTCTGATTAATACCAGCAACTGTACGCCCATCTGCACGCTGAAAAATAACTAGAGCAAGATATTCACTTTCGGACGCTTTTATCTTGCATAATTCGCCGTTTGTTTTTCATTTATTTTGAGCAAAAATTCCAGGCTTACCAACCACAGTTAGTCTTCTAATAGAAAATCCATAACCAGTGTTGCTAATATCCCTAAGCGAAATCAGGTTGGTATAGTAAGCCTCGGCCGGCTTTCATTTGAACTAACCACATACCCCAAAGCTGCAAAACGGAATAGAACATTTTAAACAACCTTAATGTTGACGTTAGGGATGAAGGAAAAGATTTGTTATCGAAGGATGTAAATGAAGGAAGAAGAACCTTTTTAACCACGTTATTCTCGAAGGCGATAATAACGTAAAATCTAAACAGCGTTCCTGTTTAGCCTTTACTGCTTTATAAATATTCTATTTAAACTTTAATTAGTGAATGCCAAATGAATAACCTACATATACTTTGAAACAAACAATGATTATTGCATTTGGCGTGTATCATGAAGAAGATGCAAAATAGTACATACCAAATATTCAAATTTCACAATCCTAAGGAAATATACGAGTGCGTTCTGAAAAGTAATGCCTCCTATTTTTTGTCACTATGAATATAGTTAAAACTATTAGTGACAGTACACTGTATTCAATGAACTTTCTGCTTTCAGTGACGCAAGTTTTGTATCTATGTCATTAGAGAGCTCTGAGTTACAGTCTGAAACATGGCGGCGTGTACCAGCACTATTTCGGTGCCTCTGAAGCAGTGTGCTGCGATCGAGTTTCTAGCAGCAGGAAATGTGTCCCCGATAGACATTCATCGGAGATTGAAGGCTGTTTATGTGTCGACATCAGTACTGTGCCACGTTGGCCAGCTCGTGTTCGTAATGAACCTGGTGCAACTCTCAACTTTTGTGACAAAGGACGCAGTGGAAGACCACGTACTGCAACTGATGACGCTCATCGGAATCGTGTCAATGAACTCATTACAGCGAATCGTCGCATGACGCAGGAACTTCTGTCAATCCAGTGTGGCATATCAAGGGAGCGTGTGCAGGCGATAATTGCAGAACTGGGTTTCCGAAAATTTAGCGCACAATGGGTGCCTCGAATGCTCTTTCCTCACTTGAAACAAAAAGGATTGTGATATTTGGCAACAATTGCTTCTGCGTTACAAATGAGAAGGCGATGAATTCTTAAACAATATATTTGTCACAGGTGACGAAAGCTGGGTACACCACTTCGATCCCGAAAACAAGAGGTCATCAATGCAGTTCCGCCACGAAGGATCACTTGCACCCAAAAAAATTCAAGGATGTGCCATCACCAGAAAAATTCATGCTTACAGTGTTTTGGGGTACATATGGAATTCATGCCTGAAGGCATTGACTCTGTAAGGTACTGTGAAACCCTAAAAAAAAAAAAAAACTGAAGGCACGAATTCGAAGGGTTGGTCCAGATATGAAGCAGCCCCTCCTACAGCATGACAACGCTCGTCCGCACACCAGTACAATGACAACAAAACACATTCAGCGTCTTGGTTCCGCTGTTGTTGATCATCCTCCATATAGTCCCGACCTGGCGCCATTAGATTTTTATCTGTTCGCAAAACTTAAAGAACACCTGAGTGGACATCTCTTTGATTCTGACGAAGCAATGCAGACAGAAGTAAGGCTGTAGTTCATTACTATTCAGCATACCCTCTTACGTGCATATTGCCGGCCAGAAGTTTCCTTACATGAAAATTAAGTTGTATCTGCAATCACTTCGTTTATAATGACCGATTCCATGTTTAACTATTAGGCAGTTATTTGAGAAATAAATGTATCGTTCATATAATAATCTGAGATTATTGACAAATTTATTTTAACATTTTAATGGCACAATATTTAGCAGGGACGGAGAAAGCACAGATTCAAATCCAGCGACTATCAGGGATTTTGAGAATTTTAAGAGTGTAATGAAATAAAGATTCGAAAAGTTATGTAAAACGTTAAATCAGTCGATACGAAATAGGAATACAGTAGGCGAAAAGTATGGGGAAATACCAAAAATTTTGTGGAAGCAATTTTGACCAACATAGAAGATTAATAAACAAGTTCACATATCATTTTTAAGAGAGATCAAGCTTTTTTTACTAAACTATTTTAAGCTCATTTAATTGCTCCAGAATGTTTAAAAACATATGTGGAATGTAGGTATATGCCAAAAGTATTAAATAGGCCTAACACATATTTTATAATTTTAAAAATAAATTAATATCTTATCAGTACTGAAAATTTACTAGAAATCTCCATCTCCAGAAGGAAATTCCTGACAAGGGAACATCACTCGATGTTAAGAAAACTTTCAAACAATTTATACACCATTCGAAAGAGCATCCCGAAATATTGCATCCTGAGATGCACATATGCACGAGCTAGAGAGAGTTCTAGAGGCGGGGATGGAGATCTGCGCCATCCAATTGGAGTCTAATTATGTTTGACCTGTTGGGCGTGCGAGAGGTTTGAATACGTATATTGTGTTGTCTGAAGCTGCGTAGGGAGCTAGCGGAGACGGGAAGCAAAGAACTTTATAAACGTAGCAAGGAAAAGATACATACATTAATAATAAGGAAACACAAGGAAAAAGACTAGCCACCCTACCCCATTATCTTCTGGCTTAGAATGGTGCCTTATGGTGTCGTTTATGAAGTTCAAACCTGTCTTCAGACAGTTGAAAATATCATTATGCCTGCAAAAACAACCTGCGACAGTGGGAGCATCAGCACGTAGAGCTGAAAACCCGGGTTCGAGTCTCGGTATCGGAGAGAATTTTTCTCAGTTCTACCCATTGTTCACCATATGGTAATGCAGAATTCCTGCATTGAAATATGATATGTACTTCGGTACAACATAGTAATATGATAAGCGTAAGTAATCACTTTGTGATTCAAGACGATGCCTTGTTCCGTCGGACACCGGCTACTTAGTCACTCATAATGAGTGCACCTCTGTATATTGTGCCACTGTCACATGTTCTCTGACACAGTACATCAGGGTAGGCCACCAAAAGCGAACAGAGACGTAGAATTTAACAATCTGGCATCGGAACTAGTTTCCGGCCTGGCGTAGTAGAAAAAGCGTCAGTACGCAGACCTGAAAACCCGGTGCCGGAGATAATTTTTTCCCTTTCTACACATTCTTCATCCTATTTACATGTGTTTAATTTTTCTGCAGTTGGCGCTTCTTTACACTGCAAGATTCATTCTGGGACTCACAATGGGTGCCATAACAGTTATCATTCTACTCTACAATGAGGAGATAGCTGAAATCAATCTCAGAGGGGAACTGGACACATACATGGATATCTCCGGAACTATCGGCATCCTCTACATGTATACAGTTGTGCCTTCGTTCCTTATATTATATTGGGCTGTGCATTCTCGCTGCCATCATCCCTGTACTTTTCGGAATGACCTTCTTCTGGTCGTCAGAATCTTCCGTATATTCACTATCTAATGGACGCAAAATTGAGGCAGAAATGTCTCTTTGTTGGCTGCGAAATGTCCATATCTGTAACAGTCACCAGGTACTGGAAGAATTGAATGATATGCAAAAGAGTTTGGAGATTGTACTTCCATCTGAAAGCGTTCCAAAGTCATCACTTTTCAGGATCTTGAGAGTGGTGTTTGGTTTAATGATATTCTAGCAACTGAGCGATATCAGTGCTGTCATATTTTACACAGTAGACATTTTCAAGGCCTCCAAAAGTACATTGTCTCTTTGTCTCTCCACATCATAATCCATGAGGCAACTAAGGCAGGAGATAATGCGTTACAGAGGCAAGTTCCTTCCACTCCGTTGCATATATCGCCGACTAGCTATCTATTACCCTACTAACCAGACGTCAGACGTATACAAATAATTGTTCTTCCTCGACATATATCATCCAGGAAGATGTAAGCCTACTGAGTGATAAAAGATGTACGTATCAGCCAGAACCTCAATCAGAGATATCCATTTATTTATTGACCTATAAACCTAACCATCTTTTCGTCTGTGCATCCATACATTATTTAACGTGGAACGTTTAAGTGGGCACACATTTCGATAAAATGTACATTACCATTTTATTTTTTACTGTCTACGCGTATCTTGCGCCTTACTAGAAGATCGCCAATGCAGTCTGCAACATATCCGCATTGGAAAAAGAAATTAAGTTAAAAGTTCTACGGATAAAGGCGAAGGAAGTATAAGAAAATTTTAGAGTTAAAATGATATGAATTCAAATATTTATGTACAATTAGCACTGGAACATTAAAAAGAAAAAGAAAAAATGGACTTTATAAAAATGATTACTTGTTGACAAAATATAATTATTGTACATTTTTTCATAATATATCATATTGTTGTTATTATTACCATTATTATTATTATTATTATTATTATTATTATTATTATTAAACTAACTAAGCTTCAAGTGTATTTTTACTGCATATATATTATTTTAATTTTTAGTGCATATTTGAATAGTTTTTACTACATATTTGCATGCATATTTTCTTGTTTCCTAGTGTATAAGTTTCCAAGTTTTTTTTTTACATAACACTATATCATAATTATATTCTTCCCTCTACGCAGCCCAGAATAACGTTCTTTAATACAAGGTCTGGCAGATAGGACAGATTCAATAGCATGACTGTAACTTCGAGGCCATTGACAATAGATAAATTCGTTGTCACTCGAAGTCACCAAACTTGCCCTGTGCGTAGATTCAATACATTCTTATTAAGGTAGTTCAATGACAAAGGTTGTTAGTGTACAAGTGTCTGTAACTGAAGGCGTAGGCTGCAACCATAATATCTACATCAAACGGGTACGTCAAAATCACATAGCTATTTTACTAGTGGTAATATTATTATTTAATCCTACATATAATTCAAACATCCAATTCCTAGTTACTCATTGCTTCACAGATATTCTTGTATAATTCTTTTATAATGTTTTCCACGTTTCCATTCATTCTCTTACAATTCTGACACCAAATCAAGATGCTTCCCCGGAATGCTCCGTCTCGCTTATTACGTAGGAAGTGAATCTACCACCTTCATTGTTTCGTTCGAAGTAATGATTTCATCCCTTACATCAGGACTGCAGAGCCCGTAAGTAGGGGAAATATGACGTCAGCCTCACTCTACTTCTATAGGGGATGATCGACTTCCGCGTAGAGTTGTTTACAGTCTCTGCCTGTGATGGCACTGTAATTTTCGAAAAGGATTGTAATAAATTCATTATATTTATAAAGCCTTATCTCGTTTCAAGGTTTACAATTATGCTACTCGTACATTTCCTGTCGGTAGTTTCTTTGAGATTTCTTTGCACTTAACCTGCTTTAGATTTTCGAAAACTTTCCTCCTATCATCACCTACGGAAATATAAATTTATAGCATTTAAGTAATGAACCTTGAAAGTGACTGTTAATTTCAATTCAAAATGGACACAACGAATGACGACCTTAATTTAACAGCATGTAAATAAATAATCAATATACAGTTCGTAATAATGAACTTACCTGAAAATTTGTGCATTCCATAATTCTTAATATGGGTTTTGTTGAAATGTGACTTAATATTAAAATGACGAGTAGAAATAAATTGGATGGGACACAGTAAACAAGCAATTCTTTCGTCTTCTTTAACAACAAAATCAACATATTCCCATTTCCTTTGGAGGTAGTATTTCTTCACGGGTTTAGATTTTGCTATGTTCCAGTTCTCCTTAAATTGTAGTATGCGTATTGTATATATATATATATATATATATATATATATATATATATATATATATATATGGTAATTCCGGGGGAGATAGCCATGCGGGTGAGACGACCAACCGCTCTTATTTTTATTCTAATCAACTGTTTCCAATGAAAATCGGTTTGCCGCCAGATGTTAATTAAACGAAGTGATTGTTGCACCTGCGAAAACGTAAGGTTATTATTTCCGCGTTTTGTAGCCGTTCGTGAGTCTGTGAGCAAGCAATAATTTTTCACCTTCTGAAATAACAATAGAGAAATACTGCATTTTGTGAGGAAATTTGCTGGAAACATCTTTAAACATTCTATCTTAACTGTATTTCTTCTCTTCACTGCTGCCAGTTTTTATTACGCGGTATGGCCATCTCTCCCGTATAAAAAGGAGAGATGGCCAGCATTTTTCCGGGATAGATGGCCTACAATTGAGGAGTATTATTATGTTAAAAGTATCGTTATTTCTAGATTCCGATAAAATATAAAGCAAAGCCCGGCAGCAAACGTGTCTTTGGAATGAAGATGACTTATACCGTGCTTTTGAAGTCATTAAATATGGCAATTCTGTACGTCAAGCCTTCATTACACTTCATATTCCAATAAAAGCCCTGGAAAGTAGAGTTAAAACAGACAGTTCTACAAAGGGTGCAATGGGACCAAGTGACACATAGGCAATGACAATGGATGTAGGTTTGTTCGCCATATTAAATATGCAGGAACATGGATTTTCCCTTACAGGGACCGGTGTCTATAGTCTCGCTTACATTTTTGCTGAAGAACTTGTCAATATTCTCTGACTGGCTGACAAGCAAGCATTCTGATGGGAGCAGATAAAAAAGTTATATTTTTTCACCATGTTAATAACGTCAAAAGAAGTGCTTATACAAATTTTGGCCACTTGACCGCAATTACGAGGGCCGTAAAAAAAGTTCGCCAGGGGTCGTTAACAGAAAGAAAACACAATTTAATTCAAAAAATTTATTGGCACAGACACAGCAATTGTTGAGCTATTTTTTTTCAACACATTCCACACTGGAATGAGACATCTGTCATATCATGGGATCGGTAGAGAGGTGCAGGCGGCTGTCCAACGCTGGTTTCGATCCCAGGAAGCTGACTTCTACGACACAATGGTACAAAAATTGATCCCATGGTATGACAAATGTCTCAATTCCAGTGGGAGATACGTTGATAATTAGCGCAACAATTGCTGTATCTGTTTCAATAAATATTTCCATGTAATTGTGTTTTTTTCTGTAAACGGCCCCGGGGAAAATCACTTTCTGGATGGCCTGGTAATTACGGTCGAGTGGCCAAAATTTGTATAAGCACTTCTTTTGACATTATTAATATGGCGGAAGAAAAAAAATAACTTTTTTATCTGCTCCCATCAGAATGTTTGCTTGTGAGACAACACTTCCTATCCCGGAAACCAACTGGAAAAGATACTGTTACTTTGACCTTTCAGGATTTTGTTTCATTGACATGTTCATAAGGTCCAGCGTCGTGGTCTAAGGCATCCTGCCTAGGACTCGCGTTACGGAATTCGCGCTGGTTCAAGTCCTCATGGGGGAAGAAATTATCTCATGAAATTTGAGCCAGTGTATGGGACCGGTGCCCACCCAGCATTGTGATGCACTTGGGTAACTACGATAGGTAGCGAAATCCGGTTAAGAAAGCCTGCTGTAACGGCTGGGGGGATCATCGGGCTAATCACACGATACCGCCATTTGGTTGGATGATCGTCCACCTCTGCTTCGACATGTGGACGTGAGGCCAGCAGCCGGCTGGTCGATCATGGTCCTTCATGGGCTGTCGTGCCTCGGATTATTATTATAATGTGTTCATAAGCGTTTCAATTTATTTCTGTGTTGTTTTAAGGAAAATTCACTAAAAGAGGAAAAAAAACAAAAAATAAAGTTGTTGCAAAATTTCAAACAATCATAATTATGCACTTAGACACTATATTTATGTGTCCAGTGCATATAACCTAATTGTTTTACAAAAAATTGTTATGAATTTACTTAAAAATAATGGTGGCCATCTATCCCTATATCCTATGGCCGTCTCACCCAAACATGTTGGCTGAGATGGCCAGTGGCCTATTATATTTCAAACGTATTTTTTTATTACATCAGTGAATTCTATGCGCCCTGAGGCACTGTAGTGGAGAAATATAACCTAGAAGGAACGTATTTGATTTGTTTCGTATTTCTTTTCCAATCGGTTACCCTGTTCTAAGTTCTATGGCCATCTAACCCGGAATTACCCTATATATATATATATATATATATATATATATATATATATATATATATATATAATATAGCTGGAGTGCGTTACAATGTTGAATGACAGCATTGACATCCGGTCATATATCTAGGCCTATCATTCACTTATCAACGCACAATTCATTTATCTTCCTACTACTAGTAAACCCAGTTAAGACCAGTAATGCAAGTTTTGTAAAAACAGGACTTAAAACTTTATTAATGCACGAAAAATTATAATAAATTCTTCAAATAAAGTAATTGGTTTATTTCTTGCATGCAACATTTCGGACTTAATTCATTTTAGTAGAATACAGAGCACGGAAAGGAAGTCGGAGACTGTAAACTTATTTTACACAAAAAGTGGACTTAATCGGCTTTAATAGTAACAGGACGATATATACATAGGTAGATCTACTTGCATTATATGCACACATGCATTTTTTAATTTATTTCACATGTCTTAACTTATTTATTTCCCTCATTCATTTTTCTCTTATTTTCTAAAGATATGTTCCTAAGGATTTTATTATCTGTTCATTTTTAATTCTTGATAGAGTATTGTATACATGCCGCCGCGAGAATGAATGTTGATGGAGCCGAGCGTAACTAGAACGTATGACCGCACTGGTAGAAAAGGTGGGTGGGGTAAGGTGTGGTAGTAAAGCAGTCGCTCTGAGGAGCTACAGTTCTGCAGGTCTGCCTTACATTAATCTTTTGTCGTATATCAGGTTATCTTATTATTCGCTTTCTTTCTTGTTATCCTGATCCACATACATACCGTATAAATAAATTTCAGTTACCAGTTGTCATTAGTTTCACTTCGAATTCCCTGTTTCACACTCATAATTTCTAATATTTTCTACTAGTTTCGTGCAATATTCTAATATGAGAGTGGATATCAAGGTATTACAAACATCGACCTATTCTATAGGATCCAACAATACTTAGAAGACGTGAAGCACGTATACTAAAATAACCGAATTCGTTAGAAACCATTAAGATATCTTACAGTATGTTCGGTTCATGTTTGCCGAGTCCATGTAGAACCGAAGTTCGCTTAGCGTTTGTTCAAATTTTCCCCTCCCTTAATAATGAATGAATGGTGTTCGGTGCCATTCTCCTTAATTTCTCCCCTCCTGCGCCTTTATGCATAAGGATGTCAGGCAGATTCTTGCGAAGTTACGCATAGTAATGAGTACAGGTAATTTTTGTTGTTATTAATAAGACTAAAAGTTCATAAGTGAATGAAATAAATATATAGAAAAGTGTGTGTTCATAGCGCCGACTACTATCGTGCAGTCCACCCCGTGGAGTAACGGTTAGCGCGTCTGATCGCGGAACCAGGTGGTCCGGGTTCGAATCCCGGTCGGGACAAGTTACCTGGCTGAGGATTCTTCCGGGGTTTTCTCTCAAGCCAATACGAGCAAATGGTGGGTAACTTTCGGTACTGGACCCCGGACTAATTTCACCGGCATTATCACCTTCATTTCATTCAGAAGTTAAATAACCTGAGATGTTGATACAGCGTTGTAAAATAACCAAAAAAATATAGTGCAAAGTTCAAACATGGGCGAGGAAACCAAAAGTTTACACTTCGCCTTATTCCATACTAAGAGTCGACATTGCTCGGGTTTTCCTTTTTGCTTCAGACTTAAGGAGATCTCGGCAACTCAACTATAGAAAAGCAAACCGAATTATTGTCTTTACTAAGCTTTCCTCGTCCCTGAAGATGAATCTTTACATAGTGTCACTAACATAAATTAATGACTTTCTTAGCCAAAACACCTGCCAAGATTAACATAATTTAAAACAGCTGAAACTCAAGCACCGAAAAGAAAAGATGTCATCATGCACATTTCTGTTTTTGTTTTTTATTAGCTTTGTCTTGTAGTTTAGCTAAACAAAACTTGCCCTCGGTCCCTTTACATCCGTGTAGCATAGACTCAATGTTCTACATTGATCTAAAACTGTGCTGACACAAATTTAGTGTTATTCCCTGTCTACGTGAACTTTAGCTTGACGTTTAAAGACAGTTGACGATAAATAGAGAAATCTCTTGTTTCCAATCTGAACCCCTTGGAGTCTCATGGTGAGTTTCAATTTACCTCTTTATCGCTCGTATCAAAGAATGCATATGTAAATAAAAATATATATATAGGCTAATAGAATTGGAGAATTTTATACCCCTTGTCCGCTTTAAGCCTGCTTATGTCATACCCGGTTTCTTAAATATGACTTGAAAAATTACGTCTTACAAATACTCGTACATAATACTGTATATTAATTATGTTATTTTTTTATGCACAGAACAGGCCCTACAGTATAATCTCGGAATTAAACATTTTTGGACTTGAAGAATAATATTTTGAGAGAAGTTTATTTTAAAAATTAACAGATTGTTATTTCCAGTAGGCTTAACATACATACTACTGTACATTCACGACACGATAATATAGATATAATTTAGCAGTAACACATATTCAGACATGAACAACAATATTTTGAAAGACATATATATTAGCATTAATAAACCGTTATTTTCAGTGAACTTACGTATGTACAGTACATTCACATAATTTTATGGTAACTTAGTTTGAGAGAGCATAAATAAAATACTACGGATATGTAATTTATGTAGTAAAACCCCCCTTTATATCGGTTTAAGTAAAATAACGTATCTAAAATAATGTTGTATATTAATTATGTTATTGTGCAAATCTAGTCTTTCAGGTAAAGCTCCCTGTAAAGCAGATTTGAGTAATTATTTTATTGTTACTTTATGTACAGCCTACAGTATAATCTCGCAATAAATCATTTTTGAACTAGAAGAATAATATTTTGAGAGAAGCTTATTTTAAAAATTAACTGATTGTTATTTCCAGTAGGCCTAACACACTACTGTACATTCACGACATGATAATATAGTTATAATTTAGCAATAACACATTTTCGGACATGAACAACAATAATGTGAGAAACATATATTTTAGAATTAATATAGTGTTATTTTCAGTGAGCATATGTACGTAGATTCACATAATTTTATGGTACCTTTGTTTGAGACAACATAAATAAAATACTACGGAAATATTATTTATGTAGTAAAACTCTTTTTATGGCGGGTTAAAATAAAATAACGTATCTAAAATAATATAAATAAATTATCAAAATATTAAAAAGAAATGAGTTGAGCACTTGTTAGAACCTGAGTCCCCCTGCACTAAATTCATTCACCTTACCACAACGCTACGGAGAGCTATGTATTGAAGCTCTTGAATTTACGTGTTATGAATGCTTTCATATTTGCTGTCTATTATGTTCGATTTTGAATTTGTAAAAATTAAACAAAAATGTGTTTTATGCCATATTATGTTGTGTATTATTGCCACATTATACATTCAATCAATAGATCGTCCCTAATTTAAGTAGTTTTAATTTAATGTTAATTAATTTAATATTTCAATAACAATATGGCCGCTTTTACAACGGAAGAAGAGGTGACTGGATGACGTTGATAAAAGACAATAGATTGTAGAATAGAGCATTTTAATATCATACATACCGTATTTCTTTCTAATTTTAATTGTTTTCCATAATTTAATGTCCATCTGTCAAATTTTAATGTAGCCTATGTTCTTCTCCGTATTATGAAGGTTAAATGTGAAAACTTTGGCAAATATCGGTCAAAACCTGTAGATTTGTATAGAGTACATACATAAATATATACATAAATAGCCACATTGACTTTTTAGATGAGAAACTAATCGCAAGATATGTGCTCAAATTCTTAGGCGGTTTAAATAATGAAAGGTTGGGAGAGGGGGACAGTAAATATTTTCATAATATGGCCTCCTGTAGAGCGATCATCGTCGAATATCGAACTCCGCCAAACTCGACAAAATGAACTGAACATAACGTCTGTCATGCACGACGATAATGTGTAGTATGAAAATTAAATAATTTATTTTATTTATTAACAGGTTATATATTATAAGCTAAAATAATATGTAGCATGAAAATGAATATAGTCTATTATTTATAAGTAGGTTGGGTACTATAAGTTGTAATGAAGTGTAATATGAAAATGAGACTATTATTATTATTATTATTATTATTATTATTATTATTATTATTATTATTAGCTGAAAGCACCCGGCGGTGTACGGGTTTTCTTTTCTGCTTCTATTTTAATTAAACTGATTATTACATATTTGAAAATCTCAGAACTTAACTATAGACAACCAAAACGAATTGTCTTTACTAATCTAAGATGAATCTTTCATTAACGTCACTTACATGAATTGATGAACTCCTTAGCGAAATGCCTGTCAGCGTTAATTCAATTTAAAACAGTTGTAAACGGTTTTTTAATGTAGCCTATATATTTATTTGTTATTATTTATTTATTCTAGTGTAGTTAAGGTCATTAGACCTTCTCTTCCACACCGCCAGTAATACAAATAAAATAATAGAAAAATGAAACCATGAACAAAGTAAAGCCCAACGAAAATATGATTCCTTTTCCCCTTTCTGATCAGTTTCAGCATCGAATCAATATATACTGTACATATCAGCCAGATCCTCAATCAGAGGACATGGTTTACTATCTGCCCTAAAAAAAATCAAAACATTATTTGTTGACTGCTACTAATCAAATTATTATTATTATTATTATTATTATTATTATTATTATTATTATTATTATTATTGTGGAATATTGTAGATCTCATTATTATAAAGCATCAGACCTAAAAAATTTCTGTTTACAATGTCATGCAAATTTTCGTTAATCAGCTTTTTTTTCCTTTACTTCTTTAATGAAGCTTTTTAAGCTATGTATTTTAACTGCATATCTGTCATATTTTCTCTTACAAGCCAGATTTTCTTTTTTTCAAACTACTAATATGTTCATTCTTTCTCTGTAACTCACCTTCCATTAATCTAAATCTTTTCTTGAGACTGAGCGTATGATTGTGTTGCGAAGTAACAGTATCAGAGACGTGTGAACAGTTCGCAATAACTGTTACAATATCTGGCTCTGCGCCTTCAGTACTTCTATTCAGAATCCTCATATGGAGTTTTTATACCTACAAAATAATATTATACCATGGAAAAAAGAAATGCTACCAAATATACTTTTAAATGATAAAGTTCAAGTTAAGGAAGAATTTATCTTGTTTGAACAATGGACCTACCCGCATTCGATGTTTTGGAAAATTAAAAACAGATGGAACTGCATCATCTATTTTTTTTCTTTGCATGTGCTTTCCAGAACCAATCTTCTGTGAAATGTTCAGAATAGAGTTTGTGATAACTTGTTCTAATAAAACTCTCTCTTTTAATGGGTGACATTCATTGCAACAGTAGTAATGCCTTTTTAGGGTCAAGCTATAAATTACACGCATTGTAATCATATTTAAAAAAATATGTTCGCCGAAATAGTTTTAATGTTAATTTGTCTTACCACACGCTGATAGAGTAATTCAATCTACATGGAAGTGCTATTTAGTGTCTGAATTAACTGAGCGTTAAACTATCAGATATATTTAAATATCGGTATTTAGGTTCAAAAGTGATGCTGGACCTTTCCTGAAGGGATTTGTGCAGTTATAAGCCTCACAAGAATGCATTATTATAATACATTCATCGAATACACACTGGATACTCCTATCACAACCAACTGCTAAATGCCACACTTGCCACAATGATGAAAATGCGCGAACGGATTCAATTTTTACAGCATAGCATCGCTCGTTTGTGCGTTTAGGTAATTATATAACGTCATTGGTTTCTACACATGGTTTGGTCGGCAGTCGTTACATTTTCAAAGCATCGTATTCTGGATGCACTTCCCGGTCTACTGTCCACGTGATCGAGTACTACGTCTTTTGTGGTAAGTAAAGTAATTTTTTATCATTACACTGTATAGTCAATATCTCGTAAAATATACTTGATTTGTTCCGACTCTCTCTCTCTCTCTCTCTCTCTCCGGATAAACGTTGTATAAAAATGATCTGCCTTTATTTGAGTCTATTAACCTCAAAGGATATGGACAGTGGTACCGTGGGGCTTAGTGTAGGGCTAACAGAGTTACATTATACCCCATTTTGAGGTCAACATATAAAAAATATACGGATAGTTAACGCTGCTGAATGACAATTTGAATATTTTAGACATGTATACTTCACAATCTTATTTAAATTAAGGAATTTCTTTATTGCAGAGTAAAAAGAATGGTTCGAAGAAAGGAAAGAAAAACGAACATTGGACTTTCCAGTGGAAGTGGTATAAGAGCTGTAGTTAGCCTAGTTCCTTCTGGAATGAACATTGAACAATGTCAACTATGGAACTGCTTCTAGGTAATCTATTGTCATTTTCAAAACGGTCTCTTCAGAGGCAGGTTAAAAAGCCAAGGACACAGAAAAATGTTAGAAAAATACTGTTTTCCCGAAAGGACGATTCAACAGAATGAACAAGATTAGATCTGCATTCCTTTGGCTTCCTCGTATGATGTAAACTGCGCGATAGATGAGGTTTAAAAATAATTTACGTTCACAGAAGAACCCGTGCATAGGGACTATGTTCTTTTTCAGTTAACTGGCAAAACTAATAACTATTATGTGCGTAAAGCAGAGAAGAACAAGGATTCGGTTGGAGATTACGAAGAATCATTTCTTCGAAGAGGAACCAAGGACAGAGCTAAGTTTGTGTATCCACTTCAACTTGATGATGGTTCTTCCACAATCAGTGTCTTTGGAAAAAACGCCAGACTACATGTTTGAAACTTGAAGTAAATCTTGATAATTTTTATGTTTGTTAAAACATTGTTTCTTTCTATGTTCGGTGTGATTATTTAATAATTAAAGGTTAAAGAACTGGTATGATGATATAAAATAATGTTATAAAGCCACAAAATGTGAACCAGCTATATTTGTTATGATTATTTGTCGGAAAACTCACTCATTATCCGATGTTACACTGTACCCCAGAACTTGTTACAGGGTATCCCATTCTGGGATACAGTGTAACAATGTATCACTTAATGAATATGTTCGAAATACAGTAGAATATATTGATTGCATAATTGCAAGGTTTTTGTACATTGCAAACTATTGTCTAGTAATGAAGCAATAATCATATCTCAGAACAAAATTGATTTCATGAATATTTTTCTCAAAAATGTCAAAAAATAACTTTTTTGTTAAATTGTACCCTATCTCCCCCTACTGTTTAACTGCGTAGTTATTCTTGGTAACATTTTAAAGGTTCCGTCAGAGATCTAATAATTTGATCTGTATAATATTCTATGTGGTCATCGGGGCAAAATATTAAAACACATGTCTGTGCATTTAAGTGAAGCAGCCACCGTTCCCCATCCGTGTTTAAGGGACATCTTAAACTTCTTTTATGGAATTTGGTTCAGGGGGCAAGTTAAGCCTTCTAATTCGTCTTACAGTTCTCTTTAATATTTCCTTCTTAGGAAACATTATTGTAATCTCGCTGGATCTGTAGTTGCAAACTCTAGATGTAGGTTCAACCAAGCTGGAAGCTATGTTCTCTTTTAATTCTGCAGCTGTGTAGCGGGCCCAGTCGGGAGTATGCCTGTGTTCCGTTTCTCCCGAAACAGATGATCCATAGGAAACTTTATTGTAATCTCCCTGAATCTGTAGTTGTAAACTTTAGATGTAGGTTCAACCAAGCTGGAAGCTATGTTCTCTTTTAATTACGCAGCTTTGCAGCGGCCCCAGTCGGGAGAATGCCTGTGTTCCGTTTCTTCCGAAACTGATGATCCATTTTCAACACCAGATGTAGTAACCATTCCCGCACATCGATTTCTGTCGATACATCTCCATTTAATACCATTTCTCATGGATCAGTGTTCCAGGAATATTTTTAAGTGAAGCAGCCACTTTTCCTCAGCCGTTCTTTCTTTATAGTTCTGAGAGAGATCTTGAAATTCTCCTATGGAATTTGGTTTAGGGGCAAGTTAAGCCTTCTAATTCGTCTTACAATTCTCTTTAATGTTTCCTTCTTAAGAAACTTTATTGCAATCTAGCTGGGTGTAGTTGCAAGAGCATTTTGCACGATGCTAGATGTAGGTTCAACCGAGCTAGAAGCTATGTTCCATTTTAATTCCGCAGCTTTACAGCGGCCCCTGTCGGGAGTATGCCGAAACAGATGATCCATTTTCAACACCAGATGTAGTAACCATTCTCGCACATCGGTTTCTGTCATACATCTCCATTTAATACCATTCCTCATGGATTAGTATTTCAAGAACATGTATATTTTATAAATAATCTTCTTACCCCCTTTTGAAGTAGGAATAAACTTTAAATTTATATTCATTCTATTTCGCAATTGAAAATTCTACAAGTACCTACTGTACCTAATTGTTTCCATAGAAGCGGTTCAGATTGTTGGCATGTACGAATTGTTTCCATAGAAGCAGGTTACATTTCTGTTCGATGAAGTGTGATATGTGCAAACTTTAAAAACTGTGACATGTCTAAGTTTGAAAAACAAACATATCCTGTAAGGTGTGACAAAATGTTTGTGTTGCAATTTTATTTTCTTGACATCTTGTCATTGTAACAAAAAGTCCGTGGTATGTTTTGGATGTGACAAAAAGTCCAGATACCCTGACAGTTTACAAAATTCATACAACGGTATTCTTAATGTATATTATTTTTTACTTGTTAATGGCCATTGGAAACAAAGTCTAGAAAGCTGTCATGCTGTAACAGATACCTAAAACTTTGGAGTTGTTGTGGAGTATGGTTAGTATTGTTTGTATGTGAACTCTCAGATAAATATTAATAACCACAGAATAAAAAAATAAATAAATAATCTAAAACTGAAAAAACAGCTTTAACTGTATAATAATAGTTTTCTTATCTCTAATAGTAACAATATATTCTTACAGGCATTATTTGTTTATAGTTATGATGGAATTAGTAAGTAAAGTATTTATTATTTATTAAAATGGATTTGAGGGAGGTGGGATATGATGGTAGAGACTGGATTAATCTTACTCAGGATAGGGACCAATGGCGGGCTTATGCGAGGGCGACAATGAACCTCCGGGTTCCTTAAAAACCAGTAAGTAAGTATTTATTTTTTTGTTAAAATTGTAGAAGCAACTATTTGTGTTAAATTTATGATTAAGAAACATCACTGAAGCATTAAATTCAATAACGGTACTCTCACTTAGCTAAAACTTGCAATCAAAATTTGGAGAAATGATACATAATAGTGAAAAACTGTGCTCAGTGAAAGAACAGTGAATTTAACATAACATTTTTACAAAGTTTTTTTATGAACGTTAACTTCTCAGGCCTGTGAAATAATATGTTGTATATTATACCTATATCATTATATTAATACTTAAGTTCTAGCTGTAGTATTATCTTTTATATAAGTTATTTGCTTGTGAGGAAAAGTAATATTTACAATTCTATTATTGGCACGGATTTTACAGTAGCTTCTATTCCACGTATAAATTGGATTAATTTATGCTTTTCTTACAACTTACAGCGATAGACTGTTAGAATAAATGATGCCAAATGGTTCCAAGTGGCCTCAACGGTTGGCAGCTTGTCTTGGTAATTTTAATTTTACTACTTTTTAATAGACAGTAACTAGAAATAACTGAAATTTTAGTATATTAAAACTCACGATATATTGTCTTGCAAACAGAGTAATGCCACATTCTATTTATTCATTCGTCTAATCCCCACTCATCCATATATCCTGAAATTACAAAAGTGTACCTTGTTCATTTTCAGCTGCTCTACTCTCTGTCTGTGTGGGGTCTCTGGAAGGCTGGACGTCCCCAGCGCTACCTCGCTTGCAGACACCTCGCAACAACACTGAGGGAATCATATCTGACGACGAGGCATCGTGGATCGGATCCCTGGCTCCCCTAGGAGCTGTGTTCGGTGCTCTTCCCTCTGGGTACTTGGCCGGCAGGTTCGGACGTCGATTCCTGTTGTTGCTCCTTACAGTTCCTCTGTCTTTAGGCTGGATCACCATCATTCTGGTGGGACAGTCTGTGAGTATAAAAATAACAATGATGACGAGGATTATGATGATGTTGATAATAATAGCAATAACTGTAATCCTAAAAGACATATGCAACTTACTTCAAATGTAACATTGTTTATAATTGATTTTGGTAATGGTAATTTGCCATTTTGAGTTATCGGTACAACACGGAGAAATTATTAAAAATCACCACAAACGGAAATACTGGCAATTGGCACTCAAATGTATCACTTGCATTAAGCAAATATTATGTTATTAAAAATTATAGAACCAAACCAGAATAATTTAGTATGGCCTAAGTGTTCATATTATAATAATACATTTTGTGCACTTTTCAACATAGCCCCGTACAAATATAGCCTACATTTGTTCCATCTGTGTGAAGTTTCTAATTCCTATAGAGTAGAAATCTTTATAGGTACTAATGCCGGGTAACCAGTGCTGCAATTTTTTTTTTTTTCACATGATCTTTATCATCCAGTTTGATCGGTCTGAGGGCGTTTAACCTCCAGCTCAGTTGTCCGATGTATTCTGCGGCGTTATGGACACAATGAGGATGACCATTATCTTGAAGAAGATGAACCAGGTGCCTTTGTATTCCATGACATTACTACAAAACGTAATACAATCTTCACTTTATTTCTGAGAAAGTTGGTGTAATACTCACAGTTCGCAGTTCGTCGATTTCATGAGGTTAGAGTAAATTACACTTTTCATGTCACAAAAAATACCATAACTTTACCTGCACAACGTCATAATTTGATGATTTTAACAGGTAATGATGTATATATCTACCCGATGCTCTGTCTCTTGGATTATGGCTCGAAATAACGTATCCATGTAGCGTCCGTCACAAGTCACAATTCTTTCTATAAAATGATCTATTTTAGCAACGTAAAGATTATTTATGTCCCTGCTTACGCTTAACCTCGTTTCTTTGTTCAGATCTGTAAGGGACCCGTCTTAAATTTTATGACAGTTCAGATGGTTAAGAAGAATTGAATGCACAGTTTTTACTTGGAATTTAAAATCCATATCGTCTTATCAATGACACTGTTCATAAAATTGATTCCCTATGTTTTTACACATTCTTGAATATATTTCTTCCGGTTTTACATTTTCTGCCACAGGAAATAATATCAATGATCGTTAGTGTTCAATCAATCCTTTATTAATGTCATGAACAAAAATTTGTTGCAATAGACATAAAGTATACTAAATTACAAGATATATAAAATAATATTTGACACAAAATGTAAACACAGATGAATACAAGCAATACAAATGGAAAACAAACAATATTCTTGGTAGATATTTGATAGTCGTCCCAACCAGGATTTAATAATCGGCCTCCTAATCAATTCTAAATGAATATTTATATTTAATTCAATTTCTTCTTTTATAGAAACCCTAGTTAGGTAGGCTATCATTGAAAAATTTATTTTAAATGCAACAAACAATTTAGGCTACAAGACAAATTACATTTTATAAAGAATATAAATCATGATTAATTATTCAAATCGATATCTTCAGTGCTGTGGAGGATATCATGTCCAGGGTGCTGTCAAGAACTTTTAATTTTCGGAAGACTTCTAAGGACTCCCTGGGATTGTGCCTCTAGCCCCAATCATAATAATTCCTACAAGTCCCATGTCTTGATGTTATATTTGGTCCCGAAATCACTCCAGCATGGCAGATAAATTGCCCGTTTTTCTTTGCAGACTTCTCTAGGTTGTTCCTCGCTGTTCTCAAAACGGACTGTGGGATCGAGAATGAGTCCACAATTTTTTTTCGGTCTATAACAATGATATGTGGCTCTTCGAGTTGATCCGTCAGCGGAAAGGCACCAAATTTCCTCGTGCACTTCATACTTATCAACCCGGCGAAGTTCATTGGCAATCATTGAGCGAATTTTATTATGACGGTCAATTCTCAGTAATTCTCCCTTCCGGCAAAAACCCAGTACATGGACTAAGGTTTCTTGCTCATCGCATTTTCTGCAATGGGTACTACCAAGGCTTGTTCCTGGGAGGGTTCTGACTGGAATAACGTTGCAGGTCATTTTGATCGCTTCAGTCCATTGGCTGCAGGAGAGACCCTTCTTGTTGGAAATTTATGCATTCCCTTTCTTCCAGTGGGAATAAAATGTGACACCTTTCCCTTTTCCAGGAAGTTCACTCCATTTCTTAAAGGAGTCCTCACGAAGTGTTCTTCTCAAACATTTTGGACGAAAATCATTAACTTGGTCTGCCTGAAGGGGTAAGCGTCTAATACTCAGATCAATTTCGTCTTGAAGGTTAATACTAATAATAATTGTAATAATACAAAGCAATTAAGCTTAGAAATTTAGAATACATTTACAATGGTGTCAACAAATTCACTAATATTATAGAATGGATGGTTGATTAAGCGGTTATAGAAACCAGATTTAAATTATATATAACTTGCATCATGTGCCTTTTGTGGAAACTTATTAAACAATGTTATAACAATAGAATTGAACCATTTTTTGGACTTAATCTACCTCTCGGTTCTGAAACACAATAATTGTACCTTGTATTGTAGTGGTTAACTTCTGTTTTAGGGTGATAATTATTAAGGTTTTTCTTAATTTTTATTAGACATTGGAATATATATATATATAAATTTATAAGAGTTAAAATTTTTTTCTCAATATATAGTGGCCTACAGTGAGCGTCATTTGCAGACTATGCCCTTCGTTACTCGCGTTAAATTCCGTAACGCCAGTACTCACCTGGATTACAATGGTAATCCACATTTGTTTTTGTTTATAGACAAGGTTTAAACATTGGAATTAGATTTAAATGTTAAGAAATATATTGTTTTCAGTTATTACAGTAATAAGAATAGATATGGTACGCATAACGGAACGTATTAATTATAAATATTAATAATGAAATGGATAGTACACAAATTGCATTCAAGTGACATGTTTGCATAATATTTCAACACTGGTCGTGTCTTTGAGTCATAATTTATTGTTGCATCATAGTTATGAGTTAGTTCACTATCATCATAATTATGTAGGTTATCTAGCATTGTTGCTCACTCGATGTTTGAAGGTCATCTGAACTCTTGATCTCTCTTAATCTCTCCCACGGGAAACGCAAGTTCACTACTGCTGACCTTACTTACGTCATATTTGATAACCGAATACCTCACTCAGGGGTGTAGCAATGAAAAAATTCAGGGATGTAACAATCATTCTCTCTTCACTTGTAATATTTTACAGATGTTTTTGTGTATTGTAAGAAGGATATTGATGCACTTTCATGTTTATGTTTGCATTTCACACTTTACACACGTGAGTCTAATCTACATCTGATTCAATTATCTGAGTAGGCCTATGCATTTCTTCTACACAGTTCAAACAAATTACATCTGAATGAGTAGGACAAATTCTCTTCAAGCACTGGGAACAAGATTGTCTTGTGCTCTTGTTTCTTGTTCTACCACACATGTAGCACCTACCAATACCTTCTGGCCGTATTCCTTCTTCTTGACCTGTTTGTGGAATGCCTAACAGTTGCTCTCCTCTTCTCTTTATTTCTCTTGGAATTGTCTGTTGGGTGATACGCTCGGAAATTAGTGGCTTCATTAGGTCCAGAGCAAGGGTTTTTAGGAAGTTTTTCCGTAGAATTTTTTGTTTGTTTGCAGAATAAACAACAAGAGCATTGACACCTGCTATGTTCAGTAAGTCAAAGAAAATAGTCAGAGGCCAGCGGCGTGAATTTCTGCTTACATCATAGGCTGAGCATAACTGGTCCAGGACATCCACAGCACATTTAGTTCTATTATAAAAAGATATTATTTCAGGCTTCTGGCTTCCTCCTGTTTCCCCATCCATTGCCTTATCATAATGCATGGTTGATAATGCTAACACTGTTTTGTTTTTTTTTGGTACATACTGTACGAAATAATTGTGCAGTTTTCATTGAATCCAAACAATGTACTGTTAACTTCCCTGTCTTGAGTAGTTGTGAAATGAGGAGGGATTTCTCTTTTGTTTTTTTTCAAGGTTCCTACAAATGTAATTTTGTCATTTTCTAGAAGATCTAAACACAGAAGTATGCTCGTGAACCAGTTATCGGTGGTCACATTTCTTCCTGTTCCTTTGATGGGATGAACCAGCCTCTTCACCACTGCATGTGCACTGTTACTTTGGTGAAATGGACCATCTGGTTGAATACCAGCATAAATTTCCAACTTATGAGTGTAATATGTTTTCACATCCACCATAGCAAAAATTTTGATCCCATATTTTGCTGGTTTAGTAGGTATATACACTTTCATGGGACATCGTCCTCTGAATGCAACCAACTGCTCGTCTATAGTTACATATTCGCTTGGAATGTAGCACCTTTGTGAATTCTGAACAAATAACTCGAACACTTCACGTACAGCAGCCAGTTTATCAATTTCTTTCCTTTCCTGCCTGTCATGAATGTTATCAAACCGTAGACATCGTAACAAAAATTGGAATCTATTGTAGGTCATAGTCAGGTAAATTGACTCTATATCTGTGCCATTTTTATCCCATAGTTCTCTTACGTTCAGTCTTCCCGATTTCAAAGCACCAGCAAGATACAAAATACCTAAGAGTGCTCGAATTTCAACGTCATTTGTTAATTTGCAATCTCTGTCACGTCCGTAATTACGCTTCACTTTTTCAATATAAATATTAGTACACCTTACTATTACATTGATTATTGTCTGATCAATAAAGCAGTCAAAACACTCTGTGTGTGTCCGCGCATTTTTTGCAGCTCTTTTAGGGCCCGGTGAATGAATCACTATATTTTGTGCTCTTCTTCTCCCTCGTAGAGATACTGGTTCTTCCTGCCAAATTGTAGTGTTGTCTCTTCCCGTATAGCAGTTTCCATCATTTATAGACATTAGTCTTTCATCACCATCACCATAATCATCATCCTCCTCCTCATTGTCTTGTTCTGAATTAGAATCGTGAACTTCATTCAAAAGATCTTCTTTGTTGCTTTCATCATCACTTTCATTTTCAATGCCAACATCCAGATCTTCATCTAGCCACTTGCAAATATTGCTTGTATTTTCCGTACCCATTGGAGTCAACTACAAAGAGGATGGAACGATATCACACACTTTTTTCATAAAGTTCCTGCATTGCATCACTCATAACCATATAAAAACTATTTCACTTACCTGAGCAAGAAACTGACGTCAGTACTCGCGTGGATTACAATGGTAATCCACTCGGAAAAACTGCGTATAACTTGATAAAACTCCGTATAACTTTCCAAAGCGTTGCGACAAATACGTCTAAACACCAGTAATGCCTCACTTAGACTGTGACGAGAAATTGCATTGACGCTCAGCTACGCAGTGCTGCAGGCGGTGACGTAATACAGGATTAAATATCAGTGGATTACTATTGTAATCCACGCGAGTACTGAAGGGTTAAATGCGTAAACCTTTTTTTTGTAGAATAAGAATAATGGATATGCTACTGTTATTCTCCCAAATATAAACACCATATATGATAATATACTATTGAAAAAGGCGTAATAAGAAGTTATGGTAGAATTTCGGTATTAAAGGTTTCAGATATTTTAATAAGTAAATTATTCTTGATAGCCTAATACTTAACAAATTAATATGTTCATCCCATGCTATTTTGGATTGAAACAAACTTTAGCAACATAGAATAATGAAAGAAACAATTGGAAACTAATTGAAGCATCTTCTTCATAAAATAATGGAAATAGGAATCGTCCATAAAACAGGATAAAAATGATAAATTATTGGAATAGTACGTTGTTGTCCACTAAGTGGTGCCGATGAAGTGCGCAAAAGAAGGTAAAGCAGAATATGCGATATACTATTCTACCACTAATCCGTATGGGGAAGAGATTTATTATGAACGAAGAACTGATCCGGGGCTTGGCTCGGGCGTGGGTTCGTGGGTTTGGTTTTTCTTCCGAGCTTTTCCTAACTGTAAGGCGAATGCCAGGTAATACTATGGCGAATCCTCATCTCTCCAAATACCATTTCAATATCACCAATTCAATTGACACTAAATAATCTAGCAATATATACAGTGACATTGAACAACAGACTAAAATATCTGAAAATGTTACATCAGTGACAAAAAGGTTGAGTTCTATTCATACAAAGGCCTGAAATATCGCCTTTAGACAATGCTAGAATTACGCAGGGTATAAATAGATTATTAGATTCAAATGTACCTGCATTGTAAAATGATTTAGCACAGTAGTCAAAGTGTCCTCTATGGTAATTTTCTCATTCCTATGAAAATATCGAAAAGGACGCCGAATTAATGCCTTGTTTTAATTTGAAGGGATAGAAATCATTATTCACCAATTCAGGTTTAACGTATCAAACGCGTGGAGAGACTGTATGTCAAAGATGTATGAAGATTTTGTCAACACTCGTCAGAAACACTATTTGAATAGATCATGTAAATATTACGAACACAGACTGCTGGCATCGTAACTCACTTTGTCTCAGAGTGTGTATCAAACACAATGAACGAACTTCGCAGTTCTGAATGAAAAAGTGAGGTGTTATTCAGCCGCCGGTGTAGCTCAGTCGGCTAAGGCGCTTGCCTGTCAATCTGCAGTTACGCTTGAGCGTGAGTTCGGTTCCCACTAGGGCTGAATACCTGGTTGGAATTTTTTCCCAGGTTTTCTCTATCTTAAGGCATATGCCAGGTAATCTATCGCGAATCCTCAGCCTCATCTCGCCACATACCATCTCGCTATCACCATCCCATTGACGCTAAATAACCTAGTATTTGATACAGAGTCGTTAAATAACCAAGTAAGAAACAGATGCTACTCGTATTGCGAAAATGACACAAAATAGGAAACAACTTTTATTTTGCTGATTTATTTAACGACGCTGTATCAAATACTAAGGTATATGGTGATAGCGAGATGGTATTTGGTGAGATGAGGCCGAGGATTCGCCATTGATTTCCTAGCGTTTGCCTTGCAATTTGGGGAAAAAGTCTCGGAAAAAACCCAACCAGGTAATCGGCGCAAGCTGGAATCGAACGCATCCCCGAGCACAACTCCGGATCGGAAGGCAAGCGCCTCAGCCGACTGAGCTACGCCGGTGGCCTGGAACCAACTATTACACTGTTAAATTGTGACATACTAATACATTCAGACAAATGTGTCCCAGCAACTAAATCACAAATTCCTGCATGCTATATACTACATTTAGCAGAACTGTTCTATTTATCGATATTATAGGTTACTTCCATCATAAAATCAACAATCAGACGCTGAGAAGATATTGTGGCAAGATCTACTAATTATTATTGAATATAAATTCATAGGTAAAGTAAATAAAGCAGGAAGTCATCCGTAAGGTCACAACCGCAAGCGACTCAATAACAGAACTTCAATAATGACTAGTACAAATAATATGAAATTTACTTTAAGAATATAGTATCTTGTGCAACGAGCCTATAATGGTAATAATTAACACGCGAGTATGTGTATGAAAGGAGCTTAAGGGAGTTTCATAATTTTCATACGAGCGTCTTAATTACCATTATAGGCATGATGCATACGACTGCTTTTTTATAATTTCGAGGGAAAAATCGTTCCGGGGCCGGCTATCGAACCCGGGACCTTGTGGTTAATTGTACCAACGCTCTACCAACTGAGCTACCCAGGAATTCTACCAGACACCGCTGTACTGATACCCGCCCCGGAACGATTTTTCCCTCGAAATTATTCAAATCAACTTTACAGGGAGTTATACCTGAAAGCTTGATTTGCATAATACACGTCACTGTTCGTTAACAGAAAACCACAATTTAAGTCACACAGAGTTAGTGTGCAGTCAATGTTGGTTGCTTGACGGCCGTCAGCCCACTTTGAGATCTGTGGATATAGAGGGGAAAAATTGGATCGGTGTCTGGTAGAGTTCCCGGGTAGCTTAGTTGGTAGAGCGTTGGTACGTTTAACCAAAGGTCCCGGGTTCGATACCCGGCGCCGGAATGAATTTTCCCTCGAAATTATTCAAATCATCTTTACAGGGAGCTATACCTGAAAGCTTGATTTGCACGACTGTTTTGTTCGACTATAGTTAAATATCTAAGTTTTGAGTTTTTACTTATTATTTCTTAACCTGTTACTTCAGTGATAATGAAACGGTGAACATGCGTGTATTTTCAGCGTGTTCTCGACTAATGCAACTTATGATACAAGTATGAATGTCTTTTCAGCCTGTTCCCGAGTACTGCAACAGATGGCAGGCGTGTACGCCGTATTTACTGATTTTTTGCAAAGATTGGTATGGAAATACTAACCTCAAAGCAACACATATTAAAACACAGAAAATGAATGCAATTTATTATAATATTAAAATGAACATGAACAGAATTTATTTTATTTTAAATAGGCTACATGTTGTTGATTATGCAGTGTGTGAAATTTATCTGGAGAATGGCTCCCAGTGGCATGCTTGAAGTTGCGGTAATGTTTATTTGAGTTGTTCAATAACTCGGGCCTGTCATTTTGGATTAGTGGTCTCAAGGCTTGCGGGATGTTGCGCGTACAATATTAAACAATACCGCATGCGCTTAGTTGGAAAGTGATAGTTGCAATAACATAATGAATAGCAGGACTTTAAGATACAGTTACGTCACATATAATGAGCGTATTATAGTATGGTCGAGCAAAAATATAATCAAGTTATACCAGAAGCCTATAGAAGAGTTCGCATCGTGTTGAACATACCAAATACACTGGAAATGAGACATAGCATATTATTATATCTAAAATTCTAAATGCTTCATGAACAAATGCTGAAAAGAAACAACAGATAATAATCAATTTTATGACTCTCTGTGATTTATACTGAACGTAAAGCCCAAGAAAAAGTTTAAAATAGCAACCTCTAAACGCTAAAGGACACAATATTCAAAGCAAAGTAGTCTAAATTCCGACGTTGAACTTCACTTTGTGAATAACATTCTACGAAGGCGTCAAAAGTTGATACGTAAATAAATATAGGATTTTCAGAAATATAATTATATCCGTAGCTCTACATGTCAATGTCGCAAGGTGTTTCTCCTACTAATCAAACTTAAGCACTGGGTGCTAGCGGGAGCATAGCTAAACTTACCGGCAGTCATGAAATAATGACTCTGTACATTGTTCATATAATGAAAGTTAAATCTAGTATAGGCCTACAATATATTCAGGACATTTTCTGTATCTCCTTGGTTATTTCATTATAACCATCAGATACTTTTAAAAATCTCTGCTGCTTCAAGTATATTTACCTACAGTAATATTAAGAATACTAAAAATGTAACAATTGTGAAAGTTCGGTAAAAGCACCAGTAGAATTGAAGAATGATTTACAACAAAACACGGGTGTTAGGTAGGGAAGACAAGGTGTTTGTTTCCTATATTGTCCAATGTTATAAGTGTTATGGTGAACGAATAACATTGTAATGCAAAGCAGGCAAGGGAAATAAACCAAACCTGAAGTCTTTCATTTATGTAGACAATATAATGTTGTGGAGATAGTACAAAAAAATTTGAAAGATACAGTATAGGAATTTGGTTTGAAAAACAATAAGGAGAAAATACCAGCAATGAAAATATCTGACAAGTAGTGGAATATAAAGTTACCGGAAGATATCTTGTAAAAGTTTAGACGTTTAATTATTTGGTATCAGAAGTAACCTTATATAGCAAAATACAAAATTATATCAGCAGAAGTATTCAAAGTTGTTCGAATGTAAATACAATGTTTAAAAGTTTAGTGTTGAATGGATATTTACCTTTAAAATGTGAAATTATTGGACACAAAAACTATTTTAAACAGTTATTATATATGCATATGATATTTGGACATACACACAAAATGAAATTAGAATTCGTGCTCCAGAAATGAAAGTTTTTCTTGAAATTTATGTAAAACAAAAAAGAAAACTGAAGAATAAAAAATTAAAGGTATGACATTTAAATTAGAAAAAAAAAAAACTTGAGATGAATTTAGAAAGAAACAGTTTCAATGGTTTAGGCATATCAAAAGAGTGGAACAGACAGATTACTTAGGAAAATGTGAAATGTAAAACTGAAAGATAAACGACCCAAAGGAAGTCCTCGAATGAACAGATAGACGAAACTAAAAGTAAAATAGCAGCTTCTGGTCAACCAACGGGAGGAGATATTAATTAAACCCATGGAATGATGAGACATATCGAGGCAGATTTCATCGACCCTCTACATGAAGAAAAGAATAGAAGAAGAATATTATTATTATTACTATTATTATTATCATTATCATTATCATTATCATTATCATTATCATTATCATTATCATTATCATTATCATTATTATTATTATTATTATTATTATTATTATTAATATATTTATGATGAATATTAAAATTCATGACCACACATCAGTAGTACTAAAATTATAAACTTATTAAGTTCTTATTAAAGGTAATTCTGCTGCCGTGGCTCTATAGTCCATACATACTGTCCTCACGTCCCATCCACACAATTCGCGCACTTAGAGCCCCTACGTGGGAAATGTAAGAATTTTATCTTCTGCTTGTGGGATTGGGTGTTTGTTACTTGTCATATGTTGTCCTGTTTTGTCTCAGTGATGGTTCTGTGCTGTACTGAACATGCAAACAAGGAGATTAGATACAAATATACACAAATGTAAGGACAGATATAGATATAAATATATGTACGAAAAAATAGAATTCCTGAATTTTTTTCTTTTTTAAACTTGTTTACATATGTGTTTAATATGTTTCTACAGTTGGCGCTTCTTTATACTGCAAGATTCATTCTGGGATTCACAATGGGTGCCACAACAGTTATCATTCCACTCTACAATGAGGAGATAGCTGAAATAAATCTCAGAGGGGAACTGGGCACATACATGGATATCTCCGTTACTATCGGCATCCTCTACATGTATGCAGTTGGTGCCTTCGTCCCTTATATTTGGCTGTGCATTCTCGCTGCCATCATCCCTGTACTTTTCGGAATTACCTTCTTCTGGATGCCAGAATCTCCCGTATATTTACTCTCTAAAGGACGCAAAATTGAGGCAGAGAAATCTCTTTGTTGGCTACGGAATGTCGATATCTGTAACAGTCACCATGTACTGGAAGAATTTAATGATATACAAAAGAGTCTGGAGATTGTACTTCCATCTGAAAGCGTTTCAAAGACGTCAGTTTTCAGGATCTTGGGAGTGGTGTTCGGTTTAATGATATTCCAGCAGCTGAGCGGTATCAATGCTGTCATATTTTACACAGTGGACATCTTCAAAGCTTCCAAAAGTACATTGTCTCCTTATATCTCCACACTCATAATCGGCATCGTTCAAGTGCTGGCCACTTACATAGCGGCACTCTTCATGGACCACATTGGCAGACGCGTACTACTAATATTATCAGATATATTCATGGCAGTGAGTTATTTGGCACTTGCATTGTATTTCTACTTCAGCACTCAAGAATCAGATATATCTTCCTGGAACTGGGTTCCTCTTGTAGCTCTCAACGTTTTAGTAATCGCGTACTCTGTTGGATTCGGGCCCATCCCCTGGTTCATGATGGTTGAGTTGTCAACGAATGAAGCCAAGGGACTTGTGAGCGCCTTGGCAGTGTCTCTCAACTGGGCGCTGGTGTTCATCGTCACCAAGGTGTTCTCATTGATGATTAGTGAATTAGGTCCTGCTGAGACGTACGGGATTTTATGTGTGATATGTGTTGTGGGGTGTATGTTTGTGGCTCTTTTTGTACCGGAGACTAGAGGGAAGACGAGAGAAGAAATCCAAGGTGTGCTCCAGAAGTCACATATTGTGCCACATTTCACATGACGACTAAAACTAAGTAAGTGTGAATGAGTTTTTTCAACAGGAAAGAAAAACTATAAAAAACAGACCAGAATAGGTTTTATGGTATGCGCGAAATGAAGATGACGAAATCCGCAAATACTTAAGATAAAGAAGAATGTTCTTTCCAGTAAAACAAATACATCCAGGAGTAATTTATCAAGCAGAGAGCATATACTGTGAAAGGTTAATCGATTAAGATGAGTGTGAATTAACGTATGAATCGGTGATCATTAAATGGCAGTAAGTGACATTTTTGGTAGAGACAGTTATACATTGTACATTATATTTTAGAGATAGCCCCATCGATATGTAATGAAAGGAACTACCAACAACAAGTGAGTAGGAAAGTAGATTACAACCCATTCCTAAGAGTAGGTAAAGAAAGGAACTAACTGTTGCGCTTAGTTCCCTTCAATTCCAAAAGTTGACTTGGCACTGGCTGCATTTATGTGACAAACAAATTAGTATGTATATGCATAGAATAAACCTTTGAGCTCTTTCAAAGTTTAATTTGTTAGTTTTTCAAGATTTGTTCGGAATTATTTAGGATAACAGTAGTTTGGAATGGATTCTAAAGAAGCATAAGATCAGTTAAGACTTTCTTGGTAAAGGCAAAACTCAAATCGCTTAGAAATTTGTATAAAAACGTTTATTAACCTTCACTTTATACCATAAGAAAGGGTTTTCACTTTTGGTCTCAGGTTATTTTGCTGTTAGAGGACAGTCGTTCTTTAATTGCGATAGGACATTAATTTGGCATTACAAAACATGCTCTAATTTTAATTTGGCAAAACTAATAATAAAGTAATCAGATGTAATAATTAGTTGTCTAACACTTAAGTAGAATTGAAAGGAACTACGTACAATACATTCATTTCTTTCTGTAATGGTTATAATAATGATAATGATGTCTAATCTGTTTAGCATTATGCTCAGTTATTATTTGAGAGGTTGCAATATAATTTTATGTTTTCAAAAATAACAGCAAACTAATGTGAAGTGTTAATTTATTGACCAGTACTTTCATGTAGAATTGAAAGGAACGAACTACAAGAAATTAATATTATCCCCAACCTACAATAAAATACAAAATTAATATTTATATTTGATTTTTAGCTTCAATGACTCCTTTTCCGCTCTGAAAAATGTAATAAAATAAACGTAAAAATTAAAAACCTAACTTTCCGACACTTTTTTTTTCAATTCACGAAAACCACACAAGGTGTAGTTAGTTCCTTCCATAACTCACCAACGTGTGTGTGTGTGTGCGTGCGTGTGTGTGTGTGTGTGAGAGAGAGTAAATATTGTTAACATAGTGCGACATTAAGTCGTTAATGCTGTTGAAGTAAACTGGATAAATGCAACAAAGATTCAAGAATATTTTGTATTAATCTATCTTTCACAAACAGCCGTCCATCCAACCATCCATCCACCCATACATCCATCCTCTGCCTAGATACAGAAAAGCCCAGAAACAAATTAATTATACTGGAACGCCAATGAGTGAATGCTTACGTCCGTCCAGTACAAGTTATCTGTTGCGTAAAAATTTAAAAGTCATGATGGGACCGATAAGCTAATAATAAATAATAACAATCAAGGTTTTATCATATACCATCTATGCTTATCCTTTTAACAAATTTATTGGTTTTTCAATACTTTGTTACATTTATTTGAATTTGAACGTTTTCGGCTCTATTGAGCCATCATCAGAACTATTTATGCCCATATGCATGATAAAGGTACACATATATGCAATACAAATAAATAACCAGAATAACATCAAATAACATGTGATTCTATATAAGACAATTATTTAAGGGGAGTATTACGCGTGATGCTTCGTTGATGTTGGTTAACTCATGACCATTCTCAATTAGATGGGTCGCGAACTTAGACTTTCTCCTGTTGTATTTAAAATCTGCGACATGTTCACTGAATCTGGTTTTAAAATTTCTACAAGTCTGCCCTATGTATTTGTGTGGACAATTTTTACATTGTAGCATATATATGCCCCCATTCTGATACTTGTCAATTGTGTTAAGTTTGTTGGGAATAATATTATTGAGTTTATTATTTGTACGAAAAGCTAATTCAATGCCATGTTTTTTAAAGAGGTTATTAAGCTGGTTGGAAACTTTTCCGAAGTATGTCATGCTAACTCTTTTCTTAGCTGTAGTGGATTCAGTTGCCGAAAGTGTGGTGTGCTGGTTGTGTGACAACTTGCTTTTTCGTTTATAAAACAGTTTATTTATTTCTAGCTTATTAAAGCCGTTGGACCTTGCTAATTTAGTGATATAGGCAAACTCTTTGTTGAATCGTTTTTTGCTTAAAGGCACCATTAATAATCTATCCATGAGGTATCTAAATTTACGGAATTTATGTATTTCGGGATGATTTGATTCTTTGTTTATGGTATGGTTAGTAGAGGTAGGCTTTCTAAAGATGTAAAAATTTTCCACACAAATACATAGGGCATACATTACTCAACCCTTTATTCAACGTGAACGCAAACAACTCACGTGATGGCTTTTCAACCTAGCACATTCTCCCCCCCCCCCTTCAATCGTCTGCTGTGACCTAGTTTACGTAATTTCTGTAAACGCCGCGCACAAAACAGTTGCCTCTTACTCTCAACGACCACAAGGACAGCTCCGCAATACTTATCATTGTAAGTTGAAGTCACATAGTTTCACTCCAGGGCATAGTCAATTAATTCCACTCGTTTAACTTTTACACAAAATCCGGTCTTATAAATTTCAATAACATTTGATTTAACAGACAACTGTTCCGTGCGCTTGCGTACACATAATCTCTCTACGAGATGTTCTGTATTTCAATTCATGTAACTTATTAAGATCATGGTAATAATAGCATTGTGACTCATATATGCACTTTGTTCTGGTATCTTACATTACTTTCATTGTAATTTGAATATAGATATTACATTTGATATATTTTCTTCCCCTACAGTTGTCGCATCAAGCCACTATCAGATTTGGAATTCCACATAGACATCAACCCGATTTAATTACAATTGTTTTACAATTTCAAAGCCTACCATGTAATGATTTTAAAAATAACAATTTTAATACCTGATTATGGCTTATATAGCCAGTTTTTACATAATAATGTAATATCGCCATATGTTTATGTCTTATATAGAATCGCATGTTATTTGATGTTATTCTGGTTATTTATTTGTATTGCATATATGTGTACCTTTATCATGCATATGGACATAAATAGTTCTGATGATGGCTCAATAGAGTCGAAAACGTCCAAATTCAAATAAATGTAACAAAGTATTGAAAAACCAATAAATTTGTTAAAAGGATAAGCATAGATGGTATATGATAAAACTTTGATTGTTATTATTTATCTGTTGCGTGATCCTCACTTGTTGCTTTTGCCAAGGTCTTTCTTGATAACAGTGGTTCTCAAGCGTCATTTTCTTTAGGTGTATTGCGGTGTGTTATTTTAAGTGATAAATATTAGCTATAGTTTAGTTTAAAGGAAGACAATTTTGATCTATATCTACGACATTTATAAGTGAAAATCTTGCAAATCCTTCAAGATTAAAACTGACTGCAAATAATCCGAAATGCCGATTTGATCGCCAAGAACAATATTTTCTATTTAGTGAAAATGTGACTGCGAAATATTTCACATACAAAACCTACAAAGGAATATCGTATTTTAAATTTGAGAAGCCACAGGAAGTGGTCTAGGGGTAGCAATCGGGATTCGTACTCAGATGTTACGCGTGGATTAGAATTCTGCTTGGTCTGATTATTTACTAGAATTTTCTGCGGATTCTTTTTAACTGTAATGTGAAGGAATATGAGGTCTGTTAGCGGAGAAGATTTTGTCTGTAAAACAAGAAATTAACTGTACGCGCGTTCTTATAAAGTTGCTGTTTACTACAAACTTGACCTTTGGATTTGTAAGAAAAAAATTGCAGTTTTATGATGTATTTATTTAAGGCACAACTATTCTTGAGTCCACACATGTGGACTAACGGTCAGCGCGTCTGGCCACGAAACCAAGTAGCCCGGGTTCGAATCCCGGTCGGGGCAAGTTACCTGGTTGAGGGTTTTTTCCGGGGTTTTCCCTCAACCTAATACGAGCAAATGCTGGGTAACTTTCGGTGCTGGACCCCGGACTCATTTCACCGGCGTTATCACCTTCATATTATTCAGACGCTAAATAACCTAGATGTTGATACAGCGTCGTAAAGTAACCCAATAAAATAAATAAAACTATTCTTGATCTACAATAATCACCATTCTACATTCTTTATGCTTCATCGTTTTGGCTCCATATTATTCAAAATAAGTCCTACATATTATATGGGTACTGGAAATTGAGATTTTTATTCTCAATTTCTCCTCCGTGACCAAAATACTACCCTTTGATATTAAAAAGTGCCACCTATATCGTTGGACCTGCTTCGAAAATGCTATGCACAATACACAAATAAAATATTTAATCACCTACTATTTGGCACAAGTACGACAAATTAGTGCATTTATTTAAGATAATGTTGTTCCGTGTGAGTGTGTGTGTGTGTGTGTGTGTGTGTGTGTGTGCGCGCGCGTGCGTGCGTGCGTAAGGACACGCTTAACAGATGTTAGCTTTCATGCATAATTGGCAGTGGCTACCACTAATTTTGAGATCTTACCGTTTGGAAATATTGTAATAAAAATTAGAAATGCAGATAAATATAATATAATCCAAAAAAGATATTTATTCCTTCCTTCTCTTGTTATAGTGACGATCACAACCGCGTCTTCTGTCTAGCTTACTGCGACCGATGATCTCCACCCCTGTCTTCACTTTGTGTGTAGCGGATAGTATTTATATTGCGTCATGAAATTGTTACGTTTTGCAATGACTGATGTACACATTGAATTGAGCTGATCTAGGGACATCTTTCAGCTACGTAACTGCCGATATGCATTTCTCTTTCTCTCTCTCCCTGTAGATTTATTCACACACCGAATATATTATCCATCCGATCATACGTGTATTTAAGCCTACTCTCAGTATTAATTAATCCATCATAAACCCATGATTTTATAGCTCTTATAAACCTTAATTTCCTTAGTACCTTATAATGAAGTTCTGCTGAGTTCTGAACTGTTAGGCATTTGAATCCATATGATGATATTATTAGTTTTTAAGCCAACCGAATTCTGCGTTTTGTTCTTGTTTAGTCAACTGTTCGAAGGATGTTTGAACCTCCCAATAAGGCATCACTCATGAGGTAATTAAGCCAGCAGATAATAGGTTGGGATGACAAGTTCCTTTCTCCCTCCATTACATACATCGCCGACTAGCTACATAATATTACACTAATCAGACTTCAGATGTATACAAACAATTGTTCTTCCTCTGACATACATTAAGTGAGATGTACTGCCTGGTAATAGATGTAACCTACATATCAGCCAGAACCTTAGGTAATTCTCTATTATTATTATTATTATTATTATTATTATTATTATAGGTAAATTCTCTATTATTATTATTATTATTATTATTATTATTATTATTATTATTATTATTATTATTATTAATCTACAAAGATTATTTTGGAGGTAACTTCTGCAGCAAATATGATAGTCTCTGAATTGAAGATATCCATTAAAAAATTAAGGTTGCGTGTTTAAAGGTGAAAATACAATATACTATTAGTAACAAGATATTAATAGTTGCCCCAAAATCTAAATGAATTACTTAATTTAGCTGGGTGTACGATTTTTTGGTTCACTTATGAGCCGTGCCCACGACCACGGCCGTTCATCTAGTACGTCACTTCATCCGTCAGAGCGCTCTCAGACGTCACAGTATAGATAGCGCTATCAATCTCTTCATTTGTTCTTTCCAAATAACCCTATTGGCCGGTTCATTACGTCTCACGAGGATAGAGGGGGAGTGTTTACCCGTTTAAATGGAGATACACGGAGCGTCACTCGGGTTCCGGTACGCGGCAGATACACTTAACAAGACTTAGGCCCTCGTACGCGGGACATACACGGAAACAGTTGGCTCCCGTACGCGGCAGAAACATTTAACAAGACTTAGGATTTTGGTACGCGGCAGATATAGACAACGTGACTCGGGCTTTGTAAGTGTTGGAGATAGATCAGTGGAGTAGTTAAATTGCGTCGTGTATGTTTGGGATTTTAGTGGATCGTAGTTTGAAACATCGCTTGCTAGTGATACGTCTTGGGGGCAAGTTTTTGTATTTGCATTGGGTAACATATTTGTGATATATATATATATATATATATATATATATATATATATATATATATATATATATGTTTGAAGTAAATTGTATTTGGGAATTATGTTATGAGATTTGATTTGAAACGTGAGTTCATGTTCCGAGACGGTTAGAGTGATAGAGCAGCGGTTACGGTCTCACATATTGTTTTTAGTGTAATCCCTGCTCCATTTGATTATTGGTTTCCTTCGCCGCTATTTTGTTATCATATGCGTCGAGTTTTGTTGCTATTTAAACGATCCTTGAGATTGGAATTATCGTCCGTTACTTCTTACGTGTATCTGTCTCCATCTCTCTCTCTCTCTCTCCGTTGGGTGTTCATTTTGTAAAGTGGAGAGATTTGTGTTAGTGCAATTTGCACAGTTTATGTGAGCAATATGTGCAATGGGTAATGTATAGTGATCAGTCATGTAATGCCTTATGCTGGGTAGAGTTTCTCTCTTATTGAATGTACGTGTATTTATAGTTTGGTTAGTCAGACTGAGTGGTATCTATGGTCGAATGCATCATGTATTAAGTTAATGTGTTGGCTGGGTGTTGTGTTCAGATTCTTACTCAGATAGTTTATATATATATATATATTTAGAGAGTGGTTCATGAACATATGGTTAATAGGTTAGTCACTGATTGTCGAGAGACGGCCATATTAGATGGTTTAATCACTTATAAGTGTGTTGGCCTCAGCCTTGTGATACATGATTTACATATCCTGGGGATACCATTTCAGATTAGTTTGTCCTATTTTCACTCACCTATTTCATATTTATTGTTATTTCATGTTTCATTTATGTACATTGTTACTTATTATTGTTAATTATATTTGTTTTACAAATTCACACTATTCATTTCTAAAAGTCTTCCACTGCGCACATCCAATCCTTCCAATGTGTCGTCCACCTGGCGAAAGCAGCCAATATAAGAAAGATAAAGAGGAGTGGATGATCGTACCGCCGCCGCCCTCCATCACCACACTTAACATAATTAGAAACACTAAATCCATACGTTTGAGATGGGCAGGGCATGAAACAGGTAGAGGAGAATGCAGAAATGCATATAGAGTGTTAGTTGGAAGACCTGAGGGGGAAAAAAACCTTTGGGAATGGCCGAGACATATGATGGTAGAGACTGGATTAATCTGGCTCAGGATAGGGACCAATGGCGAGCTTTTGTATGTAAGTACGATTTATATGGAACGAATAAAGGCGGTGTAAATGTAAAACATCCTTAATTCTAACAGCCACTGGCACAATAAGATGAATCTTAATAAACTGAAATTGAAGCTAAGTTATTTCAATATTATATAGTTCAATTAGCATACGAGCATTAGGCCTTATCATTGATAATATACACGAATACTTTAACAGCACGACAAAATAAAGAATAAGACCTACCGAAATGAAAAGTTTGAGACCAACAGCTCTATAATTTGAATGTACAACAATCCATTATTTAAGGTCATTTATAAGCTGGAAAGATTATTAAAAAACGGTGCAAGAACTGATCACCTTCCGATACAGTCTCAGATTCTGTTGGCAGATTCTCACACGTTCGGCTTTCTGCTAGCAGTTAAATAATATGGCACACACTGCCTCAATCTTCACGATACTGTACATTTTAGTGCAGAATTTTATAGAAATTATTCTGGCTTACATTCAGTAATAAACTAAGTTCGCTATTTTTGTTCTCCTGTTCTCTCAGACAAGAGTATCAACATGTCTTGAATTTGACGTGATAGCGCTTGCTCCCGTCTTGGATTGTCCTGTAGCTTATATGCCTTAATGTTTACCCGAAACGTAGAGGCGTACACCAATAATTTAACTTACAGCTGATTTCCAGGCTTCTCTCTCCATACTGCAACTATTCTCTGATGAATTCCAGCAGCTGTACGCTCATCTGCACTCAGAAAACTTATTAGAGCACGATATTCACTTTCTGACGCTCTTATCGTGCAAAATTGCTATTATTTTTTTATTTACCGGTATTGGAATCAAGAATTTCAGGCTTACCAACCACACTTTGTCTACTAATAGAAAATACATAACCAGTGCTGCTAATATCCCTAAGGGAGAGAGCCCACTAATATGACAGTGATACGACAAAAACACTGATCCAACACGAACTATGATAGCAACATGACAGCAAAGTGACCTGGTACTCCCTGGACCGATTCATTCACACAACATGTCGTCGGAGGATGAGGACGTTCTCAATCTAGTTAATTTAGTTAATATCAAATTACAGTGACAGAAAACATAGGAGATGATTCTGGGTGCATCTTTTTTGGCATGCTAATTTAGAACAACGCGGTGCTTTTAATCTGTTCAAAGAATTAAATATATACCCAGAAAGATTTAAAATATTCTACAGAATGAGTAGAGAAACATTTAATCTGTTGGTACAGAAAGTTGGATCTGCATTTTATAAAAATAACACTAACTTCAGGATTTCAGTAAATGCTGAAAAACGCCTTCTGATAATTATCAAGTAAATAGGCCTATATGTTCATACATCAGATAAATAATAATTGTTCGTTTCTCGTCCACATCAAAGTAAACATGTGTATACAATATGTTAATAGGGTAGAGAGGCCAATTACCGGACAGGTTCTATTTACGGACACTCCTAACTTTTGTCATTTTGTGCTTATACAGAATCCTTTATATATTCCTTTAGCTGGTCAATGGAAAGCAGTAATATTCTAGAGCTGATTACGACACATGGGGGTGAGATTGTGTGTGAAATCCGAGCTCCAGATAGCGGAAAGTGAGTAAAGGTTATTAGAACATCTTTATATTTCGCCCTGTTATAATATTGAGCGGTAAATTATTCTGTTTAAATAAGATAAAATGATTTTGCAATAGGTTTATTATGTTTTCAATTCGAAAAATAGATGTAGTATCAAAAGACATGGCAAATCTTTAATAAATTCAATAAAGGCTATATTGAAATTAAGATCGCCCCTCATCTTAACCATTGTATTACCAACTCACAACTGATACAACAAAAAGTGGAGCATGCAGCACTGTGAGCGACACAACACAACACAGATAGTGTCGAGTTGTTGTGTGATCAGATGAGTGGGCTTCCGTTCATTTCATATTATGGATTATATTAGTAATATGCGTTACAAGAGCGGTATGTTGACGTTTTCATATTCGAGGAAATTATTGAAAAAGCGAAACGTAGTTTCTGAGAACATGAAAACAAATATACCGCTCGTGTATCGTACATTATTTTGTGCGAAGATCGTTTATTACATACCTGAAAGACGAATTTCTAATTAGTCGCAATGAAATCTCCATCTTGGTTTCTATTCAATGACGGCAACTTTGGAAAACAAATATATCTATCTTCAACATTGTTGCTATAAAATGTTTTCTGTGTTTACTATATTCCAGCAGGCCGTGATATACGTCTGTCTTTTTTTCCCCCAGTCTATAAATGCGAACTTAAAACAAGCGATAAGGTTATGTAATGATTTATTTTTCATTTTAATATTTTAACAATATCATTTATATAACATATTGCAGTAATAACATCGGCATCTGGAATCTTGTTGATTTTTTCACAGCTTCCTTAATGTTACTTGCGTTACAAATGCAGTAACTTTTGTGGTGTTGTAGAGTTTACTTAATTTTTGCAAATATTTAAAAACAATAATTAACAGTGCAATTTAGGTGAAATTGCAGTGGTTAGTTTCCAATTTATAATTATTACTATGTTAAACGTCTCTAAAAATAATATGTTAAAAGCCTAAAGCAGTAAAATGAATATGGCGCTTAAGCGGTAAGAAGAGGGAAATTGTTATGTGTGTTACGTTGGGAATACTGAATGTGGTATTTCACACTTACCGCGTATTGGTTTTGTGCGGAAAGCAAGCAAATACGCACTATCTCGCACAAAAGAACATACACGTTAGCAACAAGCAAAGCATCAAATCCGTGTCGTGTTGCTGTCGCTTGTCGTTCCAATGGGCGCTCTGCCTAAGAGAACTCCGGTTGTTATAGTAAGCCTCGACTGGTTTTCATTTGAACTAACCACATACCTCAAAACTGTAATACGGAATTTAACATTTTTAATCAACCTTAATGTTGACGTTAGGGATGAAGGAATAGGTTTGATATCGAAGGATGTAAATGAAAGAAGAAGAACCTCTTTAACCACTTTATTCTCCAAGGCATATAATAACGTAAAATCTAAACAGCGTAGTAGACATGATTCGTCTCCCGTTCAGCCTAGACTGGTTTATAAATATTCTATTTCAACTTCAGTTGGTGAAGTGCTAAAACAAACAGTGATAATTGCATTTAGCGTGCATCATGAAGAAGATGCGAAAAGTACATAGCAAATATCCAAATATCACAATCCTAAGGAAATATGCGTGCATATTGGCGGCCTGAAGTTTCCATAGCTAATCGATCACGACATGTATGGCGTCAGTATTGAGTCATCAGGTCATTTGGTTGGCCGTAACTTTCATATCTACAGAAACGATTATGCTTAAGAATGTTTTGTATGCAGTAGCACAATTAAAGTCGCACTGATTACACTCATATTCAATTAATATTATGCCGAAAATGGTGAATCGATCAATAATTTAATGTTATTTTTGTCCTCGGAACTGTTTGAAGTGTTCCAAAACGAAGCAAGTCACACTGGAGATGAGTCCAATGGCCAACAAATAGAAAGCAGCCTGAAGATGATCTATCGAGAGTGCCGATGCATCTGAAGTCTGTGACGTGATAGGCAGAGTGAGCATGCCCCTCACTGTATTCTTGTGCATGGCGTCTCGTGTCCACTTGCGCTGCAATCCCGCCTCCACAATTCGAATTATAAGAACATTAAACCTGGGAAGAAAGGGTGAGTGACGAGGCACTTCGTAGACGATGAATGTGGAGAGGGCTTGTTCTTCAACTCTGTGCAGTAACGGGTATCCGGCCCTCACGTAGCGCTTCATTCTCAGAATGAATTTCGTGGAATACTCATTGAACATCACACCCATGTCTTTCTTCTCGGATACCCAGTCCGCTACGAAAGTGTAGTTCACCTGGTATTTGAACCTCTTGAATAAGTTTAATATAATTCGATCATCTGGATCCAACGTCATGTAAGATTCGATGCCAGGATACACGAAGATTCCAAGTCCAGAGTCTACAAGTTGCTGAAGAGTATCTATATTTGGCAGGTACTTCGGTACAGCTAGGAAACTTGTGAGTGACCCTTGAAAAGCGCTAGTCATTACAATTCCAAAAAGCACCCAAGTCACGATAAATATTCGTTCTAGAATTAATTTCGGCTCGGAGTTTAAGGATCCGGCTATAAAACCTCGAAATATATCAAAGATGGCAACAAAGATATTACTTTCGACAGTATCCGGTTCAAATTTGCGTATCAAGTACCAAGCCAAGGATGCTACTGCGATGGTACAGAATAAAACGGCCCAAACACGAATAGGAAACGGCAGAAACAGATTCTTGTACTGGGGAATACGCTCTGATTTCGGAACTACAAAACATAAGCTGTCAGTATCGTGAGGGTATGTGAACTCTACTTCAACCCAGTCGATTTTTATGTATCTTGAATTAGCTGCGATATCAGCTCTGCCATAAGCAACATCTCCTGAAGTACCAGTAATTGTGCCGTTTGCATCTCGAAATCCGTAACTCGTTCTATCGCTCAAAGGTATCCATTCTAAAGATGCATTCATGTATTTTACAATTAACTCGACTGAAGAAGCATCATATCCCGCATACCCTTGAATCTGTCCATCTGCTTTCAATACTGGCACTGCTTTTATTAGATCTGGGAACATTGACACTCTTAGGTTATAACCTTCCAGATTACTCAGAGAGGGAAAGAACTTATCCAAAGTCTTGTTTTGAGAGAACTCATTTGAAATATCATTGACAGAATTAACACTTTTGAATGGATTATGAGTTTTTACCTGTAATTCACAACCTACTGTCGAAGTACTTTTATCATCATTATTGTTACAAATCCTAAATAAAATTACCACCTTTAATATATTTTCTGACCAGAATTTCTTGAAAATCTCTTCCAAAAAGAGTTCATTCGCTTTTCGAACAGATCTAGTGATCACAAGTACAAATTTACCTCTAGGGTTCCACATACAATATGATTTCATTTCTTGCAAAACATTTTCTGTTTTACGTAAGGTATCAAGGAACAAAATAAACGAATCAGCTGGCAAGTGTGCTACTCTCAATTTATACACCACAGTCTTCTTTTGTCCGTCACATTTTGAAACCAAAATAGGGAAGGGTGCATGGTTCTCATGAACATGGTGTAGAAATGAGTCTGTCATTGAATCTTCTTGAATAACAACTGAAAGTAATCTCGGAGGTTGAGTGAAAATATTATCAAATACTTGTATGATGTTCATTAGAGAAACATTACCTACGCGTAACACTTTATGTCCGAGACCGTTGCGTGTTTTCAGTGAAGCAGATGCACAAACATTTATTGCAATTAAAAACACTGTTTTCAACAGAAACATGCTTTAAAGTGACTGCTGATGCGATGATTAAACAGAAACAAACTGAGTTGCAAGATTACGTCAGACGTACTACATTAGGATTGCTCGAACCTATATCAAGTTGTCACCAGGTAGTGACATAAAATGCAGGAAAGAAAGCATTAAAGGGTATTGAGTAAATTATTGTTATATTGTTATTTATTTTATTAAATTATTACCACTACATTTCTGAAATGAATGTGTCTTACTAACGCACATGGGGTCCTATCACGTTAGTAGATCTTAATGGAAGAAGCAAAAATAATTCTTGCGGTGTGTTAAAAGGGAAAACAATAAATTTTCTTTTTTTGCCTGAAGTTACTATTACTTAAGATCCAGCGGAGTCAATAACTGGCGTCAGCGGTAATGGAAGAAATTTGTAACAACTCCTTTTCCAGATCTAACTTATACTGAATTCTAGTCATTTGTCAATATGTAAACACTGTCATCACAAATACAAATCCATTTTTTTATATTTAAAGCATGTACAACTCAACTTTGCCTCTATTTTTAATTTATACCGTCAGTTTTCAAATTTCTCCACATCGTCAATTATTATGAATCTATTTATTACTGATGTCTTAGGAAACGTCTTCTTATAGAACAAGTAGGTAAATGGAAATGGAGTGAAAGGTAATGCAATTTTTGAAAGTCGTGACTAGACAACCAAGCGCTCTAGTTATGATATTTAGTAACATTTGTATCTTCCATCAAGAATAAATCGTGGTTGACCAGTTTCAAAACTTTAAAACAATCATCAAACAAGATTTGTAAAAGTAATATGACTCAAAGTAACGTCTGTGATTCAAATTCTAGCGCGCTGGTCATTCATTCAGTCGACCTGGTTTCGATCTTCGGCCAGGTCGTGATGGAGTTGAAGGTCTCCCTGCAAAAATAAGGTACCTCCACTTCTACAAAGTTGCGGAAAACAACAAAAAAACATTCTAAAAAATTCAAATTTTAATTCAGCTTCTTTCCTTTTTAAGAGTATGTTCTAGGTATCTAGGAATTTCATTTTATCATTCAACCATTTATTATAATCAGCAATTGGGGGGGATAAAATATAAACAGATACTTCAACTACCCCATTTTTTGCAATAAAATTGGATATAATTAGCCACGTTTTATACTAAACACACAATTAACATACATACATACATGACATACATAACGTGCGTACATACATACATACACACACACACACACACACACACACACACACACATACATACATACATACATACATACATACATACATACATACATACATACATACATACATACATACATACATACATACAGTTGAATCGTAAGTAATGTCATTAACTTGAGGGAGTTATTCTTTGAAATATTTCAAACAAAAAAGTTTAATACAATTTTGCTCGTTTTTACTTTCTTTTTTAGATAAAAATTGTTTTATATGAAATATTTTATAGCGTGTTTCGGGACAGCCGGTGATTTAATTTCTAATATGCGCGGTCATTTTAAGAGAGGAGTGTATTATGATAATAAATTATTGAAATAATTTTAGTTTTGTCCTTTAAATGTGCAGAAATCTGATCCGAGTAAATACAACATTGCAAAATTCCTTTGCAGAACGAAGAGTTACATTTTTTCGGATCAAATTTCTGCACATTAAAATAACGAAACTAAAATTCTCTCAATAATTTATTATCATAATACACTACTCTCTTAAAATGACAAGTGTATTGGAAATTAAATCAATGGCTTTCCCAAAATACGCTGTAATATGTTTAACATTAATCATTTTTATCTCAAAAAGGAAGCAAAACGAGTAAATTGTATTAAACATTTTTGTTTGAAATATCTCAAAGAATAACCCCTAAAATTAATGACACTACTTACGGTTCACTCTGTATATAGTTCCAGGAGCTGTCTCCTTCTTTTGAACGAAACGACTGGGAGCTCAGCTCCAATTACACTGTACTAGTACCAAATGCTCGGAATCGCACCGTTCTTACATTAAAAGGTCTGGCATACTTTTTAACGTATGAAACAAGCACAATATTAATTTCACCAAAAATTGGAGCCACCTCCTTTATGCAAGGGGCCCTTCAATTTGCTGTGAAAAAACAGACGTTCTCGGAAGAATCCCATTTCCTTCTCTTTACATAAACACTCTCCACCTTCCCTCATTTCATCTACCATCCGTAATAGTAAAAATAGACTGGGGTGAAGGCTGGGGGTAGTACGGGTTTCCGATCCTGATGTAGAAGGGGCTCGAGACTCCGGATCTCTGGTATTATCAGGCTACTTGTCCGCGAAACGGGACCTGGCTCTAATCAAAGGATGAGGTATGATGGCCACTTGTTAGTATCGGATTCATGAATGCCACCGGAGGCACCTGTCGGACTTGGACAATCATTTCATATATAGGGCGCACAAAGGACAAAAGCATGCCCAAGTGTACGAACTCGTCCCAGATCCAGTTCTCGTGAAGCCAGGCCAATAGCAATAAACTTGGCACGCTCTTGCTGTTAGAATGGTACCTCGTGTCAACAAATCCACATGGGCAAGGATCTCGCAATTGATTGTACACCAAAGTACAAGAGTGCGCAATTAGAAAACTACTCCCTATTTATAAATGGTTTCTTGTTTTAAAACATTTGCTGTTTACAAGTATTAAATGAAAACTTGGTTACAAATTTATATTATTACAACAATATATATATAATAATTTTCATTGCAATAAAGAGTAGAGCGCATTAATACAAAACACGGAAAAGTTGTAAATTACGATCAGATTACAGTATACACTATGGCACTGTACAGTAATAGTAGGCCTAACGTAATGTTTTATATATACTGAAACACCTCGCTGATTGAGAATGATTGCATTTTGAATGATGTCATAGTGACTATTTGCCATACAGCATACAGGATGTGTGTGTGTGTGTGTGACCTGCCTGACCTCAGTATTTCGTAATCTTACAGTTACAGATTACAACTTAATTGAAGTGTGGCGTGTCAGAGGGCAGTTTAGTTTCAACTGATCGGTCACTTTTATGAAGTGCTACCAATAGTAAATTGAACTGTTGTTATGAATTTGTGAATTCTGATATTATTATTATTATTATTATTATTATTATTATTATTATTATTATGGAAAAGGAGTGAATTGTGTTCGGTGTTGTGAATTACGTGAGATTAAATTATTTATCAGTAAGATCTACAAAATGAATTGTGTTGTGTGTTACCATCTGACTCGGAAGGAACTGGCGTGTTGTCTGATAGCAACTAAGTTATTCACGTAAGTTCTATGATTGTGATTTAGCCTAACTACCTTAACCTGCCATCATCATATCCAAAATATAATATACATTATGCTATTAATAAAGTAGACTAATATGCTGACAATAATTTAATAGTGAAACATTTCTTTTAGTAATGGTGACCACATCAAGCCAGTCATGTAGAGACCATTTACTAACACAGTCGTTGCGAAGAGTCCTAATAATAATAATAATTAATGAATAAATTATACCTTCATATTTTTATTTGTAATTTACATTTTTTTTTACTTCTACCATAATCATATTTAGGCCTATACTAATTTAAATACACGTCCATTTTCAACACTGACCTGCTTGTACTGTACTGTGTGTTACCACGCCCAGAAATGTTACGCGGGAATGAACGACCCATAATAGCCTATTTCCGAAACGACCATGTGCATTTATTGATATGAGGTACCATTCTAAGAGCGTAACAAGTTTAGTGTAATTCTTCAACGCAGAATTCCTAAATAAACGTTAATGTTTCTCTACGGTAGTTAATATACCATATACGAGTAATATGCTTTTTATGTCGCGTTTAGTACCCATTGCGATTGCCCTTCATTTTTACCACCTCCATCAGTAACTGCGACGACTTTATTCTTATATAACGATACTGGAAAGCGAACTTCGTTATGAATAATCAAGATTTCGTGCTGATCGCATATTTATCATCGAACAGAGGTAAGTCACGCGCAGAGGAATGCCACTGGGTGAATAATAATAATAATAATAATAATAATAATAATAATAATAATAATAATAATAATAATAATAATAGACAGGGAGTATTGCGATCATGGGATTCACCAGCATTCATAATATGAATATGTGTCTGATAGATTCCTAGCGACGTCGTTGTCGTCATTGCCGATTACAGAGCTTGATTAAAGAGTATAATAGACAGGAAGAAAACATGTGTAAATGATGTTCTCGCAACCTAGCATTTGATATGACAAACGAAGTGTATTTTATATAAAACTATGTATTTCACTTTTTCATATACATTAATGACATAATTAACATTTCCATATTCATCAACATTATTTCTAATTGAAATATATTTTTTCTTTCTTTGCATCTATCATTATTTCCCGTTTCCCTCCTTCGCTATTAAATTCTCTTCAATCACTCTCCCTTCCTTTGACCCTTAATTTTCTCCTCCCTTTTTCTTTCCTTTTTCATTATTTCATAGTTTCTTCCCTTCTCTTTAACCATGCCTACTTTATTGTACGTTTCTTTTATCTTGCTATCCTCCTTCATTTCACTTTATTCCTCATTTTAATTGTGCTTTCCTATTCTTCTCTCTCCCCTTCTCCTCCCTCCTTCTCACTCTCATTTCTCTTTCTTCTTCATTCGTTTTTCCCGTTTTTTTTTCATAAAGTTTCTATTTGTAAATTTCTCACCTTTTCATCTTTTATTTTTCCCTTTGTGCTCAGGAGGCAGCATTTTATTTCTTTCTTTTATATGTAACTACGTTTAACTTCACATAATCTCCATTATATCTCACACCTGTTATCAATTACGCGTTATGTAATTTATTATAAATGCGACGAACATTATAAAGATTCGCCTGAGGGGTCTAATGTAGCTTGTGAGGAAAGAACATCGTAACACGTATGACATAATAGGAAATTATCATGATATATATTTCTACACCATTCACTCACGTGCCCAAAAATAAGATGTGATATCATTAAACTTTCTGCATGAAGATTCTAGAGAAGCTCCTAATTCTAAATGTTCAAGTTGAAGACAAGTGCACAAAAACGGTCCAGTCCTCATTTATTAAAAGAGGAAAAAAAAAGTTTAAAAAATGCTAATGTAATGATAAGAGCAATAAGAAACAACTTTGAGGGGATGTATTTAACCTCCACGATGCTTGCTGATGGTAGTAGACCACTCATAAATAGTTAGTATCGCTTACAGCCAAGCAATATCAACAATAATCTGGAAATCTTCCTTTTCAGAGTTAGACCGCTCTTAGGCACATACATCAAATATCTGTAAATTGTCTCCATGGTAAATTATAACAAGTGTTTCTTTTAACATAATTTATGTAAACTATTCATTACTATAGAGCAGGGGTCGTCAGCACAGAGCACGCTGGGGCTAGCCTCTCTTACCCGCGGAAAACGCTGTGCACTGAGTGCTCTCGTCGCTGCTAGCGGATATGCTCTCTATCTCTCCCTGTTAGACGACAGTGAACACGGGACGGCACCGCGTACCCATTGCACATTTCAGCGAGTGCTGACGACCACTGCTATAGAGTATTCCACCTTAAGAAAAAGCATTGGTCTTACGGGTCTTGGCTAGTACACTGTTGCCGCAAGAGCCTCCGTTAGTAGAACGAGTGAAGTATAGTGTCTCTATCTCACTCTCTTCCTAATACGTACAGCGTTCTAGCAAGTTTATCGCACAAGATAGGTACGTTGAGTCCGTTGAAATGATAAAAAAACCTATTAATGCCATAATGGTGACTGCAAAAACATACATTATATATTATATATACATTATAACTATACTTCGGTTATTTAGGCCATTAAGCAACTTTTAGACACCTCAACTAGGCTCCATAATGATCGAAAGTAGACATTAAAATGCAGTTTTAGGGACCTAAAACATTACTACATTTACAAACAATAGTAGTAGTAGTAATACTAATATCCGGTTGCGAAAGCCAGCTATAACGGCTGGGGGATCATCGTGCTATCCACACGATATCTCCATTCTGGTTGGATGATCGTCCACCTCTGCTTCGGCATGTGGACATGAAGCCAGCAGCCGGCTGGTCGGTCTGGGCCATTCATGGGCTGTAGCGCCACGGAAAACTACTACTACTACTACTACCACTACTACCACTACTACCACTACCACCACTACTACTACTACTACTACTACTACTACTACTACTACTACTACTACTAATAATAATAATAATAATAATAATGATAATAAAACTTATTTTATTGGGTTAAGAAGTACTCATAATACAGACTTAAGATTATGTGCAGCACGTTTACCGTTATTAAATGTTAAGAAGCGCTTATAATACAAATTTAAGATTATTTACAGCACACATTTTCCGTTATTAAATGTTATGGAGCGCTTATAATACAAAATTAAGATTATGTGCAGCACACTCTTTCCGTTATTAAAAATGTTAAGAAGTGTTCATAATACAAATTTAGGATTATGTACAGCACACTTTTTCCTTATTAACTTCACACTATAAGCAAACAAAACCTAAGTTACATACGTAATGACTTTGTTATTTTGCTGACAGTTAATTTTGTGTACTTCTTAAAATAAGCGCAGACAATGTTGTGGTACGTGTTTTAACAGTGTAAAATCTTAGCCTTAACTGTACCACCCCTACTTGTCTGCTAAGTTTTCCAGCGGAGATGTTCGGCAAGAAAGCGGAAGACTATTCCATCAATTTAGCTGTTACCCCGTTATTCGTAAATTAAATATAGGCCTATGTAATTTTAGAGGTGAAACATACGAAATCGATCTAGTTCTCAATGAAATTATGTTGTATGAATTAAATGAAACTAATTAATTTCCAGTTCTGAAGAAAAATACTTATAAATAGTTGATGAAACAGCCTCCATATGTTCAATGCTATTTTCTTAAAGTGGAATTCTCTATAACAAGAACATTTTGCTCCTAGATGCCTGTCGCTGCAAAAGCTGCTTACAGTTGGGCAATTATAAAATAACCGCGAATTTTCTTCTTTTCTGGCCAAGAATGAAGGGAATGCTATTATGCTGTTGGCTTCTTACAATAATATTTCTCTATAGACAATATATTTTTGTACATAAATTATGATTATTTTGACCTTGCTCAGATTTTTAAGGTCTACTTACACATTCTTTGTATCCTCCACTCGGTTGAATGTTACGAGAGTTGAGAGGAACACAATTAATTCGGGTCGAATACTCATCTATAATACCAGCATTCAAAGAATTACCAAATACTGGTTGGCAATTCAATTTACTTTGAATATAAAATTGTTGGAATATTGATAACATTTTCACCATGGTTATTATACTAGCGTGTTCCATTTCCCAAATGATTGGGCACTCAGAAAATGTTCACTCATTAACATTGGCAGGCATATTTAGGATCAAATTAAGAGTAGTAAGAAAATCCAATATTTTACCGTTTTCAATGCAGGATTTCAGAGTTTGAACTTCTATCTACTCGTAAGGTAAAGGTAAAGGTAAAGGTAAAGTTATCCCCTTTACATGCCATGAAGGCACTTGGGGGGGGGGCATGGAGGTAGAGCCCCATGCTTTCGTGACATCGGCACTAGAATGAGGTGGTGTGGTCGGCACCACGCTCTGCCCAACTTTTACCCCCGGGACAGTCCTGGTATTCAATTTTATAGGAGGCTGAGTGAACCTCGGTGCTGTTCTGGTATTATTCGTAAGATCTGATTGAAATTCTCACTCATTGGCACCTTATTCAGCAGTGGATATTAAGTATTTCATAATGTCTCGCATATCTCTGATTGAGGTTCGGGCTGATACAGCTGCAATACATCTCAGTTATCAAAATGTGTCAGAGGAAGTACAATTGTTGCATACATCTTAAGGTAACAAGGTAGTGTAAACCTACTACGAAATTCAACATCTCACATTTTACTCACTATCTCACCAAATTTCAAGGCTATACATTTGAAATTTTTAAGACTGAGTAAGGGGACTCCGATGGACATAACCTGTAAATTTTAATATTTTGTCGCACTTATAATAATTTTAATGAAATATATTTTTAAAATCTTGTGAAGAAAAATACTGATATAACTGAGATGTAAATGCCAAATTTTCTAACGAACTAGTGGAAGGATTTGAATGATTTTCTCTTCACTCAGTCTATAGACGTAATTTAATTTTGGAAATTGGAATTATTTTCTTTTGTTAATCTCGGAATGTGATTATTTTTTTGTAAATATGAATAATTATATTAATTACAACAATTTTTCAAATTTCCAAGAAAAATCATGTTATTCTCAGATTAACATAAGAAAATCATTCTAATTGCCAAAATTAAATTATGTTTTATTAAAATTATCATTTGTTCACAAGTAAGGATAGGAGAAGAAATGTCAGAAGGAAGCGAAATAGGGAGAGGAGTACGTCAAAGATGCCCTTTATCACCTACCCTGTTGAACATCTGCTTCGAGAAGAACTGTTTTCAGACATGGGAGAAGTTACAGTGGGATGAAAAAGAATAAAGTGCATAAGATTTGCTGATGATATGGCGTTGTTAGCAGAAGAGGAGATGATACTAAGGGAACTAAATGACAGCTGTGAGCAGTATGGAATGAAGATAAATACAAACAAGATAAAGACCATGATCATAGGAAGAAAAGTGAAGAAGGTAAAGTTGTGAATTCTAAATAAGGCAGTAGAGCAAGTGGACAGCTTCAAATACTTGGGATGTACTATAAGCAGTAACATGAGCTGCTGCCAGGAAGTGAAATGAAGGATAGCAATGACAAAGGGAGCTACTGAGGACATCTGGAAAAATAACTAAGAAAGAGACTAGTGAAATGATTTGTTTGGAGTGTGGCATTGTATGGGGCAGAAACATGGACATTACGAAGAAGTGAAGAGAAGCGAATAGAAGCATTTGAAATGTGGATATAGAGAAGACTGGAGCGTATGAAATGGACAGACAGAATAAGAAACGAAGCTGTGTTGCAAAGAGTGGGTGAAGAAAGGATAGTGCTGAAACTGATCAGGAAGAGAAAAAGAAATTGGCTGGGTCCCTGGCTGAGAAGAAACTGTCTACTGAAGGATGCACTGGAAGGAATGGTGAACGGGATAAAAGTTTGGGCAGATGAAGATATCAAATAATAGAAGACATTAAAATACATGGATCATATGTAGAGACAAAGAGGAAGGCAGGAAGTAGGAAAACTGGAGAATTCTGGATTTGCTCTGAAAGATCTGCTCTTGGACAGAACACTATGAATGAATGAATTTGTTCGCTAAAATATAAAAATTTACAGATTAAGTTCGCCAAAGTTTAATTAATCTGTCTTAAAATTTACAGAAGGACAGCTTTAACACTTGGTGAGATACAAACCAATATGTGGGCTGCTATATTTTATGGCACATTTATATTGCCTTTTTTTTTTACTTTTTTTACTTGGTTATTTAACGACGCTGTATCAACTACGAGGTTATTTAGCGTCGATGCGATTGGTGATCGCGAGATGGTATTTGGCGAGATGAGGCCGAGGATTCGCGATAGATTATCTGGCATTTTTTTAGATTAGATTAGATTAGATTAGATTAGATTAGATTAGATTAGATTAGATTAGATTTTATTAAAGTCATGAGTATTATATAAATACTATGGACATAGTCATAATAAAACAAACAAAATGAATAAAATTATATTAAAAACATAAGTTATTAACAGAGGACTCAAAGTATTCACTAATACTATAAAAGGGATGATTAATCATCTAGCGTTTTAAACCATTCTTGTATGTATTATAGTTAACAGTGTGTGCAGACTTATGTAATCTATTACACATAGATACCGCCATGGACATAAATTGTTTTTTAGTTTTTTCCAGTCTAACATTAGATTCAGTCAAGTGAAAATTGAATCTTGTATTGTAATTATGATGATCAGATCTATGATAATAATTTGCTAAATTTTTCTTCACCTTCAGCAAAGAAGTGAAGATGTAAAGATTAATAACAGTCAGATTAGCCTCATTTATGAGTAATGGCTTACAGTGCGCATCATAAGCAGAAAAATACCATAGGTTATTATACTATTGAAGAAGCAAAATAAGCACTTCTTACATATGTTTTAGGCACCAGTGATTTCAATTTGCTTAATAAATAAATAACCCTTGAGAGTACAAACATAATCAATATGTGGGGCCCAAGATAATTTGGATCCAGTACAATTCCTAAAAGTTTAGCAGATGGCTGAGAGTTGTAAATTGTGGAATCATTTAATGTAACAACACATGTTGTGTCTTAGTGTGATTTAAACAAAATCCATTAGCCTCAAACCAGGCAGCTGCTTCGTTAAAGGAATTGTCCATAACAAACTTTATATCAATTATGTCATCAGTAGTATCATCAGCAAATACAATCGAGTTACTATAAATATTTTTAGGTAAATCATTTATCATAATTAAAAATAATTGTCTTACGGTTGGGGAAAACTCGGAAAAAACCCAACCAGGTAATCAGCCCAAGAGGGATTCGAACCCACGCCCGAACGCAACTCCAGATCCGCAGGCAAGCGCCTTAGCCGACAGAGCTACGCCGGTGACTTATTGCCTTGTTTAGTGAACTATGCTACTAGTCAGCGATGTATGCAATGGAGGGGGAAAGGATCTCACAAACCTACTCCATTATCTCCTGGCTTACTTGCCTCACAAGTGAAGCTTTATTGGTGTCACATATGAGGTTTCAACCTGTCTCCGAACTGTGAACTAAACACCCACATACAATGTTTCCAGTGCACTCAGTGTACTACAGCAGCTGGGGAAATTGATGCTTCGTAAGTAAGAATAACAGGTGCTACACGTAAAACTGCAGCTCTTTCAGAGTTAGAGATGATGCAAGAAACAGACGAAAATGTTACAGGAATGGAAAGGGCGAACAGTCGAAAGAGTGTAGTTTATCCATCCAGGAATATCGCAGATCTACCACTCCAGGCAGCTGACAACTCAACAGACTGCGCCCTCTAGTAACACATAAAATGCACGAGCAAATGAAGGTTTTGCCACATTCTCCTGAGGCTTCCAAGAGAATAACTTCTCTTCTGTTTCGCCAGCTATTGCGATCATAATAAAATTGTCCTTCATTTGGATTGCTGTACATATACACACTTGGACAATCAATATATTTAGTAGATTTGGAAGGTAAGATAGATATTGAGAAGATTTTCCAGCTCACAAGGGATATATTTGTCCTGAATGCAACAGCTTAGAACCACACAAAAACATGCTTCGAAGCAGAAAGTGGAAATATTTGTGCCTGTGATGATTCCCTGCAAACAGCTCAACATTTTTTATTTGAGTGTCACAAATTTGAATTACATCTTGAACTAGTTTGCCGATTATATAGGTGTGACACCAAGTACGGCCACCATTAAAAGTATTTCGAAAATAATGCTGTTATCAAGATTTTGTAATATATGTAATTACATTCACAAAAATTTGTAATCTGAACACGTGATTTCATTTGTATATAGGTAGTCACTGAATTTATATTATTACAGTTAGGGGCTATAGTTATTTACATTTGTTATAAATATTTAATTAAACAGTTGCTAGCAATTAATTAGGATGTTACTTTACAATAAATGTGTTGAATAAAATTCAGAAACTGCTTGTAACAAAGCTGTTTTACGAAAAACTGTAACGGCTTGAAGAATTTCAACCCATAGAGATTGGAATTACATTCTAGTGCATATTTGGATTAGCTGTTTGTTTAGGTTATAATATTGTATATATTTCATAAAAGTTTTTAATTTAAACATAAGATTGTATTTTATTCTTCATTCATCTCATTTCATTCATTCATGTATATAATTTACAAAATATTGTGCAGATCTACTCAATTTATAGATTTATAAAATTTTATTAATGTCCTAATTTTACCATACGATTATTTTTTTCTCTCATTTTATTTCACCTCATCCATTCATGTAATGTAAATTATATCATATTGTACTTATAAATATACTTTCAATATGAGATTTAATTAATCAATGACATATAAATATTATAGTAATATATTTATAACCCTGACATACGTATCTCAGGTAAAATACGGTTCTGTGTAAAATTGGAACATAATAAATAAATAAACATGCTTAGAATATAAATCGCTCATCAAAAAAACAGTGGTATGAGTCATTCCCGTACAAGCAGTTTGCCAATGAGTGAATTTCTTCAAAACGCACCATCTGTATTGTAAGAGAAGCTATAGTGTTGTACACATACTTCATTAGCTCTCTGTCTCTGTGCAACGTTACAGTTTGCGGTAAGGGTAAAGAAATACAGCAAAAGTCCTAATGTTTTTAATACTCTGACGCCCACGATCAAGATAGGCCACTTACAATTTAACTGTTACTCACCGGTAGAGATTATAACGCAACATCTATATGCATAAAAGATAAATATTTACGAAATACTGTTGTAATGCCGGAAAGTACGATTCGATGGTCACTCTCCTGTAATAATCACTTATAATACAGACTTTATAATAATTAGCCTACTTATGAGAGTTATGCTACAATGCTTCAACATTTCCATTTTACTAGTTTGCAGATTAGACGAAATTGTCAATCTTTAAACTTTCTTTATAAAATTATTAACAATAAGTTGGACAGTGTTGATTTATTTTATTATATAACATTATATGCACCTAACTTTAATACAAAATTTCGAAAATTTATTTTACATACCAAGGCCAAATACTGAATCCTACAAAAATTCCCCAATTTTCCAAATGTTACAGTTATACAATAAGTTACATTCTCATACGAATGTTGATATTTTCAATATGAATTTCTCTAGATACAGAATTATTTGTTATCATATTTTACAGAATATTGTTGTTAGTTAATTTGAAGCTACTTTCACACCTTATTTCAATTTCTCTTTTTTCCTTTCTCTTTTTTTCTATTTTGTTTCAGTTTTTAATAAGTGTATGTTTCCCTTTTCTTGTATAAGTTTTATAAATTAGTTTATCAGTCTTGAACATTATAATTGGGCTTTGCCTGTTATGTTCAATAACAAATAAATAATTTAAAAAAATAAATACGTCTAAAATTACTTGAAAGAATTGCATACCTTTCTTTGTCAAACAGTTTCTATTAATATTGAATTTCCTAAAGAATTACATGGCCGCGATTGAAGTTTTAGTTGAGTTTGTATTGTGAATAGTTTTATTTCGTTATGAATACAGCTTATTTGTTACATTCAATAAAATTTCCCATGTACATGAGTAGCGAGGTCGTATAGCAACTCATACAATCGTTACAACGGACATTGAAAATATGCATGTAAATACGAGATATTTTCATAGTGTTCTGCCCAAGGGCAGGTCTTTCACTCCAAACCCAGCATTCTCTAATCTTTCCTATTTTCTGTCTTCCTCTTAGTCTCCGCATAATATGATATACGTAATATCTTAATGTCGTCCATCATCTAAATGTTTCATTTTTAGTTTTTGAACCGCAAAAGTAAAAATTGTGAAGATTTTAATATTATTGCATTCTTTTTGACTTAGTAAATGATTGAATGAGATATTTCGCATAGTCATAGGTGCTATTAATAGATACCTTACAATTTTGCGTAAGCAACGGAATTACGTAGGTCTATATTATATACGACGCATCATCTCCAAGCACTCTCGCAATTATTCGAAAAAGCAGAAGAATTTAACCTGAGCCTGTACCTGACCTTCATTGACTACTCAAAGGCATTCGACTCAGTTGAACATAGGCTCTATGCATCATGACTGGAACGACATGGTGTGGAAACGAAATACGTAAGCATATTAACAAAAATCTACGCCAATAGCACAGCAAAAATCAGACTAGACAAGAAAGGAAAAGAATTCAGACTTGAAAGAGGAGTCAGACAGGGAGACCCTATGTCCCCTAAAATGTTCAACAGCCTTCTCGAAGAAGTGTTCAGAAAGAGAAAGCTCAACGACGCACTAACTATTGACGGGAAGAAACTCTCGAATATACGGTTTACAGACGACATTGTATTCCTAGCCACATCAGCCAAAAAATGATAATGGAGCAATAATAGTGGAGCCACAGAACTCAGCACGGAAGTAGGACTACAACTAAACCCACAGAAAACAAACGTCATGACTAACAACTTCAAAATACCAATCACAGTAGGAAGCAGACAACTAGACTATGTGACTGAATATATCTACCTCGGCCAACTAATGTCCTTTCACAACAGACGACAGAACGAGATTCAAAGAAGAATTGGAAATGCATGGAAGAGATTTTGGAGCCTCAGTTTCATTCTGACAGACAAGACATACAATTTAAAATTAAGAAGCGGAGTCATGAACAGCTGCATCCTTCCAGTTCTCCTATACGGAGCAGAGACATGGTCTCTAACGGAAAGAGAGCGGGACATGCTGAGAAAGTGCCAACGGAAAATGGAGAGGAAGATGATGAACATTACACTCAGACATAGACTACGTAACGAAGACATAAGAAGACAAACACACCTCAAAGACGCAGCAGAGACGGCCGACAAGCTGAAGAAGAAATGGGCAGGACACGTGGTGCGATCAACGGGAACCGGTGGACACACATCCTTACGACATGGGACCCAAGGATTGGCAAACGGAACGCTGAAAGACAGAAGACAAGGTGGGCGAACGAACTTACATCAAGATTCGGCCATCTATGGTCAAGAACAGCGAAAAAACGACAACAATGGAAACTAATCACAAAGTGACTTGCAACCCAATCAGTGACTAGTGAACAGTGGACGCTTCAACTATTACATTACAAAAATGACCATCATTCCCGGAATGGCTAATCGGGATTTGCTTGAAAAGCCACCCTGCATAGTCAGGAGGCCCTTGCCCTTCACGGGATTTCGTGGCTAATTTTTAATTCTTAATATTATATAATTATGAATGCTGGGTTAGCCTCGGGCAGAGAACTATGAATCAATGAATAATATAGACATAGATATTACATTAAATTCATGTTGCATATATGGCGAATTTTCAGTTACCGGTATATTTAAAATTGAGATTTGGAAAAATGAGCGCAACTTTCACAGAGATTATGTTGAATTCTGATACCAAAAACTGAATTTTAGTAACACAACAAACAAACATGATTCATTGCATAATCTTGTTCATAATCAGTACGCGTGCATTCATTACAAAATTCTCTCCTTTTTAAGTAAGTATTTTATCGCGTAAAAATCTATTTTCCTTTCTATTCTGTAATTATTCGAATTATTATAAATAATATTCACGATATAATACTTAAAAATATATCTGATGTCAATACAATGTTATGCTCATGGAAATACGTTGAGTACGCCACGACGACTTTAGTGGCAGCGTCGCGTTTCGGTGCCTCAACCTTGTTGGCACCGATGCTCATGTGATTCTCTAAGAAGGTAGCAGTTCTGTTCTGGAAATCTGACGAACAGCAGCAATGCCCATCGTAATGCAACTCCGTCCTTCTTGTCCGTTGCCATTCATCTATTCACCGAGACAACTATGCTTTTTATTGTGTTGGTAAGTTAACGTAAAGGAAGATGAGGTAAGGTGAAATAAATAAAGAAAAATCACGGTAAATTAAAGTAACATATTATAAGATACGTAAACATATAAGAAAAAATGTGTTAAGGTTCGATACGGGATGGTAAGATGAAATAGGAAGAATTAAGATAAGGAAACGAGAGGTAATGTAACAAAAGTTAAGGTTAAGTAAGGTAAAGTAAGTAAGTGAAGTATGATAAGGGAATGTGAGATACTGTAAGAGAGGGCGAGTTAAAGTGAAAGACAGCGTAAGGAAATGTAAGGCAGAAAGAGGAAAGGTATGATAAGTGATTTGTCAGATAAGGTAATTATGTAAGTTAATAAATTTAATGTTTCTAACTGAAGGAGTTATTCAAAGTTGCCAGTGTTATTTGAAATAGTGACAATATATTTACATTTGTACTTACAGTAGGCCTAAATGTTAATATTGGAATAAAAACATTCAACGCGTATATATTACCAAAACTCAGAACCTTTTTCCAACAGTTTGCAATACAACTCCCACAATAATTAGAAGATTCATGGAAGCACATAACTTGCAGAGTCATTTCCTCCCAATAAAAATAACAACCTTAGCCTTTGGAAAATGGATATATTATTGTGTGGTGGAAAAAAAAAAGGTCATATCTGAGAAAACAGCAGAGTAGCTTAGGAAGTCGTAGTTTTAAGAAGACAGAGGCACGCTGTTAGAATAATCGATTTTGGTATTTTTTTGTTTCTCCAAATTATACAACTTCGGAGTAACGGTACTTGATATATTTGTAGTGAAATTTATTTACTGTATTTATTATCCTCTCACTTCCATCAGATAACTGCGGTACCTCAAGTCATACACTGGTAGGCTAATAGGTAGATTCGAGTTGAAGACATGTTATGCTATGTTTGTAATCATCTTTTTTTTTTTACTTATTAATATTTTACATGTATATTTGAAGTAAGAGGAAGAGAGGAATTTTTCTGCCTTTGTATTAGTAATATTATCTCTACATTATTTGTTTATCGGATATCACCGATCTTTTAGCAGCTAATGGTAAGTACGCGTAATAATTATTACTATGTAAAGATGATAGAACACCTATTTCCATTTTATAATAAAGTACACTCCTGTGTAATAACTCAGATATTTCTGAAAACAAAGAAAATGTGTTGGGTTCCTTTCGTCCATGATATAGAAACATGCCTCTCAATAATTGTACATTCAGGTTTAAGGTAATCTAAAGGTGGGTATTTATTTATTTATTAATTAAATTAAATTAAATTAATTAATTTATTTATTTATTTATTTACTTATTTATTTACTATTCTACTTTATAATAGCGTAAATTACAATTGATACAAAAACACAGAAAAACCTATAAAAATTGGTATTTAGTTGTTTCTTTGGTCATACTCGTAAAATATATTAGGAATCTAGTTATTTAAAGAGTTTAATGCCTGATTAGTTCCCATTTGCAATAAGTGTAGTTTCTAGAAACACTCATCCTTTATCTGTTTGTACAAATAATTTTATTATTCCAGTAGACGGCATAGATTCGCAAACGTCCTGCTAGATGGCAGCAATCCAATGTATTAACCAGTGAGCTGTAGTTTAGTATAGAGCTCACTGGTACGAATATTAACAGCCATGTCAACCGATATATTACTTAATTAGCACACTGACCTCGCAATTATAGCGACTACATATGAATACTAATAATACTAATAATAATAATAATAATAATAATAATAATAATAATAATAATAATAATAATAATAATAATAACAACATCGCATTCCGTTATATTGGTTTTAAATCACAGAAAATTCCGCTTTGGGCATAAACTTTTCAGCTTTTTTCATGTTTCATGGTTTATTTAACGACGCTCGCAACTGCATAGGTTATATCAGTGTCGCCGGTGTGCCGGAATTTTGTCCTGCAGGAGTTTTTACATGCCAGTAAATCTACTGACATGATCTTATCGCATTTAAACACGCTTAAATGTCATCGGCCTCGGCCTGGATCGAACTTGCAACCTTGAGCATAGAAGGCCAGCGCTATATCAACTACGCTACCGAGGACGACCATTTCAGGTTTTATACCATGACATGTACCAAATTCTACTCGTATTAACGTAGTAGTAGTAGTAGTAGTAGTAGTAGTAGTAGTAGTAGTAGTAGTAGTAATAGTAGTAGTAGTAATAGTAGTAATAGTAGTAGTAGTAGTAATAGTAGTAGTAGTAGTAGTAGTAGTAGCAGTAGCACTGGTAGTGGTAGTATTAGTAGTAGTAGTAGTAGTAGTACATAGTAGTAGTAGTATTTACATGCATATAGGTAGGAGTGAAGGAAGTGTTTCAGTCTAGTTTTGGTATGTGTACTTTAAGTGATTTTTCATTGTGAAAAGTAAAAATGAAATGTTCTGTTTGATCTCATCTATGTCTATTTGTATTTATTTATGTATTTAACTAGCTAGCTAGTGAGTATAAATTAAAATTATAAAAAAAAAATTATTCTAGCCACTAACGTAAGAGCCAGGTGTGGTCTCAGTCAATAATATAACATAAAATTTACAAGGACAGTTTATTGACTACAGTAAGTAACCTAATTCAAACCAAAAAATAACACACATGAGCAAAAAAAAAAAAAAGAAGAGAGAAAAAACACATTTATTATAAATTGACAATCAAAGAGAAGCGAATGATATTAAAAAAAAACATTAATATAGTCGACAGAAATAAAAGGTAAAAAGTACACACACATTTGTTAATATTTTATATCATGAATAATTTTATAATTTTATTTTTTAAAATATTCAATTTCAAAATATTTCAAATTTGGAAAATGGTTTGTAATTTTATTATAAAATCTTGGGCCGAAACTAGCACCATGTTTAAGAGCTGCACTTGTATGACATTTAGGCTCAATTAATGAGAAAGTGGAGTTTTGTCTTCGAGTACGATATTTATGTGGATTAGATTTATGTTTTATTTGATGTCTGTGGTAGTAAGTTATTAAACTATATTTTTAAATTTCTTCAATGGTTGATACTTTAAAATCTGTATAACTTAGATTTGTTGGGTAATCCATATTTTTGGTTACTTACTTACTGGCTTTTAAGGAACCCAGAGGTTCATTGCCGCCCTCACGTAAGCCAGTCATTGGTCCCTATCCTGAGCAAGATTAATCCAGTATATTTTTGGTTACACAAATTTTTATTAATCTTCTGTGTAATAAAATTAATGGATTAAATACAGATGATGCTACTCCACCCCAATTTATTATACCATATTATATTAATGATTGTACTAAAGATTAAAATATTATTCTCAATGCCTCTTAATGATAAAATTTCGAAGTATTATGAATTTATAAATTGTCTTTCTTATACTTGTACACATAAAATTAATTTATAAATGTTGATCTATAATAATTCCTAAATATTTGACTTATGTAGAAGGTGTTAGATGTGGGCAATTACAATAATTATTTGTTAATTCATTACATGAAATATTATGTAGACTATTACTAACTGATAATTATTCATAGGCGGAAGTAAAACTTTCGTTGTTAAAGAAACTGGAATATAGGTAGTTTTATTAGTATTTGAGGACAGGAGATCAGATTTTTTATTTATTTTAGTAGCTTATTTTACGACGCTTTACCAACAACATATTAGGTTATTTTGCGTCTGATTGAACTGAAGGTGATAATGCCGGGTGAAATGAGTCCGAGGTCCAGCACCGAAAGTTACACAGCATTTACTCATATTGGGTTGAGGGAAAACCCCGGAAAAAACCTCAACCAGGAATCGAACCCGGGCCACCTGGTTTCGCGGCCAGACGCGCTGACTGTTACTCCACAGGTGTGGACAGGAGATTAGAATCAACTAATTTTTCACTACGTTAATTCCATTGCTAGCATTTAAATAAGTGTTATTCCAATTTTCCCCATTAAATGTTAGTACAGTATTATCCGCAAAAGAAAATATATTACCACCATATTTCTTTAAATCAATTTTCAACAAATAATCACTATATATTATAAATAAGATTGGTTCTAATACTGTATCTTGTGAAATAAATTGCAATATCGATCAATTTATAATTGCTATTATAATTGTCAATTTTGACTTTTTGATATCTATTTTCTAAATAGCAACGAAAAAGTTTGAGTACAACTCATCTAATACCAATGTTTTCTAATTTTGAAAGAAGGATATCGTGATTAACTGTATTAAACGCTTTTTTTAAATCAAGAAATATTCTTAAACATTTATTTCCCATATCTAATTTTCTCATAATATTCCATGTAACAGCTAGAATAGCATCATTTGTCCCATTAGATGTATGAAATCCAAATTGAAATTCACTGAAAATATTGTAGTATACTAACCTTTTTTAAATACATCTTTCTATTAATTTAGCAAGAGATTGCAACAGAGAACTAGGTCTATTATTTGTTTAAATCAGTCCGATCTCCTGACTTATATAAGGGAATTACAATAGCAGTTTTCAGTTTTGTAGGAAAAACAACCTGTATGGAACACAAATTAATTATATATAAAAGTGGTTTTAATTTTCTGTAAGATAGAACTGGCTATGCCATCATTACCAGGAGAAACATTAGTTTTTAATTTATGAATAATATAAATTAATTCATTTTTTTATTGGAAATATAAACATTGAGGTAGGGGATAGTGATTTGTTGAAGTTTGTACTTTTAGTATCTGGAACATGGTTTTGTAAGTCATTTACAATTTCATGACCTATTTTCGTAAAATGATCATTAAAATTATTAGCAATCTCGTATTAGAGGCACGTTATGGCAGTTTTCATGGTGTGGAGATTAGTATACTTATCAGTTGAAAAAATGCAAGTTAAATTTTAGTTACTTTACAATCTACAGTAGCGTGCAAATTAATCCGAACAACGTAATTACTTATGCAAAAACACTCGTCGGGATAAAAAAAAAAGGATCTAAGACATACCTCAGTAATTTATGTGGCCTCCCTTGTTCCTAATAACAGCTCTGAGACGATTTGGCATGGATTCCACTAATTTCCCACAAATATTCTTCATTTCTTCATCGCGAAACCATACACCAATGAGGGCAGAAATCATCTTCTCCTTTGTAGAACAATCCATTTTTTGCATTCTTCTTTTGCAAATTGACCACAAGTTCTCAATGGGGTTGATGTTGGGTGAGTTGCCTGGCCAGGGGAGTACCTGAATATTCTTCTTGTTGAAGAATTCCGTAGTTTTTCGAGACGTATGGCGTGGTGCCAGGTCTTGTTGGAACACACCTCTGCCATCCAGAAATGATTTTTGCAGCTGGCGTACGATTCTAATTTCTAATAAGTGAATATATTTGTCAGAATTCATCATTCCCTTGATAGGTATTAATGCTCCAGGCCCTTCATGTGTAAAACAACCCGAAAACATTACTTTAGGGGGTTATTTGGGTGCTTGTTAGAGATGAGCTGCTGTTACTTTTTCGGATCCTTTCCGTACGTAAGAAACACGGTGGCCGTGGACCTCGAAATGAGACTCATCGGAAAAAAGTACATTCTTCCAGTCATTCACTGTCCAGTGTTGATGTAATTTTGCCCACATTAAGCGGTTTTTGCACATAACAGGGGGTTAGCAGTTGCTTCTTAATAGGCTTACGAGCCCTTCGTCCAGCTTCCAAAAGCCTACGCCGCACTGTTGTGATGTGAATATTCGCCCCAGTGGTAACCATTAACTCGCGGGTTAAGTCGATAGCAGTTAGTCTAGGATTTAATTTACTTTTCCTGACAAACGATCATCTGCAGGTGAAGTCTTCCTTTTCCGGCCACAGTTTCCTTTTTTCTGGGGTGTGATGGATCCAGTCTCCCTGTATCGTTTTATGATCGAATTAACAGTAGCCAAACCGATGTGACATTCTGCAGCAATTTGCCTCTGTGTCATAGAAGAATGCTCTGCTAATGTTATAATTTTAGACCGTTTTCGTGGAGTTGTATCCATTTGTGAAGACAACAGAATGTACACAGGATTGCAGTATTACGTCTTCAACACAACTGAAATGCTTATAAGTACAAAACGACAGGCAAAATGCCACATATTATAAAAAAATAATGACAGACCTCCAACAATGGAATTACACGTACTACAGATGTCAATTAAAGCGGTATGAGCAGCTGTGAGGCCAACAATGACAGAAAATGTAAAAATATGTCGTGTTCGGATTAATTTGCACGCTACTGTAAGTGAGGTCTGATGTTGAATACAAAATGTGGTGATCTCGTCTTCGAATCGAAGAAAACAGGAGATTACCACGAAGATATGACCGGTGATCTTTTTAAAGTCTGGTTCGAAAAAATCATAACTAAGTTAGTACCGAATAGAGTGATCGTTATGGACAACGCGCCTTACCACAGTGTAAAAGCAGAACCCATTCCAAATAAATCATTGAGGAAGGGCGACATAATTTCATGGCTTCAGACCAAAAACATTAATTTTGATGAGGGCATGGTTAAAATTGAGCTTCTGGAACTCGTAAAAAGTAATCGCAGTCAGTATGAAAAATATGTGATTGACGATTTAGCTTAACAAATGGGACACAATGTTTCCAGATTATGCCCTTAACTTCTTCCCTAAATTAAATAGAGCTGGTGTGGAATGAGAGCAAAAGGTACGTCGCATATCATAACACAACAAGAAAACTCACAGACGTGCTACAACATGTTTATACAGCATTTCGTGAGATCACAACTGACAAGTGGCGTGCATACTGTACATCGAGCATGTGTTGAAAGAAGAGTAGCGTATGTGGGAGTTGGGGTGTCTAATTGACGGTGTGGTGGACAGACTGGTAATCAACACAGAAGACAGTTCAGATGAAACTGAAGATTCGGATATGGAGGGGATAAAGCCGCTATCAAGTTCCGATTAATGGTATACGAGTTCACACACTGACGTAAGTAGAATCTAATTATTATATTAATAACATGTTAAGTATATTAAAATCATGTAAGTCTTGTTATTAACCCTCTGTGAGCATTTTACGGGTTAGTTTAATAATGTGTTGAAATATCTGCAATATATCATGATAGCTGCCCTGCGTTCTCACTTGTTGAAACTATTGTGTCCTGGTGGCTGCCTTGGTAGCTAGCTTACGATTGCGGAGTAATACATTTCGGTTTTGTTTATCATCATCATCATCATCATCATCATCATCATCATCATCATCATCACTCAGCAACTGCACGTGGTTAGAGAGTGACGACATCCCCCTGTAAGTCGTATGACTTGATGAGGCCTATATAAAGTATATTTTTATTCCTTCTAGAAAAGATATAACGGACGCATAAATGTAAAAGCGGAAGAGGTAATACATCATTGGAGACATTTACAATATTAGCATGCCATGAAGTACGAGTAATATCCGGAAAAAGTTCAACCAGGCAGGCAGGTGACACAGTATAAACTTTATGGCACTCTTCCTTAAAAAAAAAGAGGTCACAAGATGGACATGGGCAATGGGCATACACAAAATAGGTTACTTGCTTCAAACCACGCCAAACATTTTCTTATCGTCAGGAGTTTGAAATGGTTAATTCATAAGTATTTTATGAATTTAAACTTATTTATGGGGGAATAAAATCGAATCGTGTGTACACTGTTGCCAGCACAAAATCGATTCGAATAAACGGCAGTTTCGCGAATTCTCGAACTGCCTGAACGGGGTCTAAGGTATCATGTCTGCACTTGCTTTCCGAAACGGGCGCTTGTTCGAGTCCTCGTGGGAAAGGAATTTTCTTATGAAATTTTGGCCAGTGTATGGGACCAGTGCTAACCTAGTAATGTGAGAAGCTGCAACTAGAAGCGAAATCCAGTTTCGAAAACCACTTATAACGGCTGGGGAGATTCATCGTGCTATTACCATGCGATACTCTGTACCAGTTGGATGATCGTTCGGGGTAGAAGAAGCTATTAGAAGATAAATAACATTAAGATATTTGTATTATATGCGGAGACTAGGAGGAAGGCAGAAAATGGGAAAGATTGGAGAATGCTGGGTTTGCAGTGAAAGATCTGCCCTTGGGTAGAACACATATGTATGTATGTATGTATGTATGTATGTATGTATGTATGTATGTATGTATGTATGTATGTATGTATGTATGTATGTATGTACTGTATGTATGTATGTAGTACAATAATAATATATAGCTCTTCTTTGGTTTCCATCCATTATACCAAGAGATTAATTTAATGAGATAAAGAAATGCTATGAAAGAAGATTTTCTGGTACCTGAGCTATCAATGCTGTTGGTGAAAATGGTTGTTTTTGGTATTGTAACTGTTATTAGTATTTACAGGAGGTAATTTAGCAACCTTTATATGAAAGAGCGAGTCAAAGTCAAGATAGAAAAAAAAATGTCAAAGGGAAGTGGAATAGGGAAAGGAATAAGAGGGAGATGCCCTTTATTACCTACCATGTCCAACATCTACTTGAGAATTTAGTAAAGAACGGTTTTCAGAACATGAGAGTGGCGATAGCAGGATGAAGAATAATAAAGTGCATAAGATATGCTGACAATATGTGTTGTCATCAGGAGAGAATCTGATACTAAAGGATATGCTAGTGTAACTAAATGATAGCTGTGAATAGCATAGGACGAAGAAAAATAAAAAATAGACGAAGACCATAGTTACGGGAGGAGAAATAAAGAAGGTGAGCTATAAGAAGTAACATGAACTGCTGCCAGGAAGTCAAAAGCAGGATAGCAATGACAAAGAAAACTTTTAGTAGAAAAAATAGCATCTTCTGCGAAAATCTGCAAAATAACTAAGAAAAAAACTAGGAAAGGGATTTGTATGGAGTGTGGCATTGTATGGGGCAGAAACAAGGACATTACGACGAAGTGGAGGAAGCGACTAGAAACATTTTAAATGTGGATATGGAGAAGAATGGAACGTATGAAATGGACAGACAGAAGAAATGAAGTTGTGCTGGAAAGAGTGGGTGAAAAAAGACTAATGCTGTAACTAACAAGGAAGAGAAAAAGGAATTGACTGGGCCACTGGCTATGAAGAAATTGCCTACTGAAGGGTGCACTGGAAGGAAAGGTGAACGAAGGAAAAGTTCGGGACAGAAAATAATTATCAGATGATAAGCAACATTAAGTTAATATGGAACATTCGTGGAGAATAAGAAGGCGAAAACAAGAAACGCTGGAGAATGCTGGGTTTGCAGTGAAAGACCTGCCGTTGAGCAGAACACTATAAATGAATGAATATGGAGTCGATAAATAAGAGTTTTTTCAGTCATTTATTATTATTATTATTATTATTATTATTATTATTATTATTATTATTATTATTATTATTTTGTTTTTAGCGATGAGTCATGTCATCACATACATTACAGAGTCCTATATTTTTATTTAAAACGATGGGAACCGGATCATTCGTCACAAATTACTCGTCATGTATATGAATTGCCACACATAATTTAGTCAAAGGGCTGTAGGTCACATGATACAATATTTTCGTAGGATTCTATATCATAAATTACTCGTTCATAACTTTTTCATGCTACTTCATTTCATAATATCGCCAAACATTTTCATGGTATTTAATTTTATACTACCGTAAAACATTTCCATGGTATTTCATTTTACACCATCGCCAAACATTTCCATGGTTTTTATTTTTATACTATCGTGAAACATTTCAATAGTTCTTATTTTATACTACTGCAATGTATTTCCATAGTTTTTACTTTTATATTGTCGCAAAATATGACTCTTATTTTTAAAGTACCTATTTTAAACATTTCCATGGTTTTATTGTTTCAGTATCGTAAAACATTTCCATGCTTTTTATTTTCATAATGTTACAAAATATTGTTTCTTTTTCTAATATCGCAAAACATTCACACGGTTTTATTTTTATAGTGTCGCAAAATATTTCCATGGTTTTCATTTTCATAATATCGCAAAGCGCTTTTTTTTTAATTTTAAAATATCTGAAAACATTTCCATGAATTTTATTCTTAAACGTTTCCATGGCTATTTTATCGCAAACATTTACATGGTCTTATTTTTAGTGTGTTGCAAAACATTTCCATGGTTTTAATTTCCATGGTATTTCGAAGTGTTTCCATGGTTTTATTTTATAGTACCGTCATTTCCCATAACTATGGTCCAAAACGCATTATGTACTGCTTAGTCCCCCAAGAGTTCAGTGTTTGCCATTTGAGGCGACACTGTGATGGAATTATGTTCCCCATAGATGCTTCCATCTACCATTACACGTGGTAATGATATGGTTGCTTAACAAGGTCAGTGTGCATCGTTCTATTGAATGTGTGAAGACACGAAATCATTCAGTTTGTGTTTGTCTGTTTTGTTAAGCTCTCCTCTGTAGAACTGGTACGTTATAGATATATGATTCTTTGCACAATTAAACCTGGCTATATAGTGTTTACTTTCACGTAATAATTAGACTAATAGAGGTTAAGGACTCTGCGTGAAAAATGTTTAACCTCAAGGCTAGAAGTCAGTCCTCAACTATGTACCACAATTTTTAGTGGACCATAGTTGTATTTCATTTTGAAATATTTGTTTTAATGAAATGTGAACAATTTGATTATTTACTTCTGCAAATAAGGTATCGCATTATATTCTAAAACACCATTTAACATTATAGTCCAGTAAATAAAGAAACAGGCTGTTCCAGCTTCAATGGTACTAGCACGAATGATGGCCCGGTAAAACGAAAACTTCAGGGTAGAAGGAAAACAATCGTCCCTGTAAGTGACTATGAGAGCGATGAAATTGAATCGGATACAGATTATGATGCTTTCAGTGTTATCTCCATATTTACAGAGAGTGAGTGAGATGTAGAAAAGAAGACGAAATCTGTTAAAATAATGATAAAGACACATAGTTATATGGTAGTTACTTATGAAGAGAAATTGTGGCCAGGGAAAGTTTTGGAAGTGAAGAACAATGGAGCTGTTGTTTCATGTATAGTAAGAAGCGACAATTACTGAGGTGGCGAGAAATGGAAAACATTTTATTCTATAGAAAGGAAAACATAATAAGAAAATTGAAGAACCCAAATGCGTCTCGAAAAAGAGATCTCTATTTTCAATTTCAGAATTACAAGACAAATGCAGATTCAAAGGATCGAAATAAGCCTACTGAATTTAGTTCTCAGTATGGTAAATAAACATTATCAGTGAATTTATTTGCATAATATTTTGCTAAGAATGTGTTAGTTTACTTTGATACCGTACTTTTGTTGTTTAATATACACTCACCGTCAAAAAAAACCGAGCCACCTACATTTTATTGAAAATTTAAAAAAAAATTGTAGGATTTTTTAAATAATTGCAGGTGTGCTGAGGTTCATTTAGTTATTCATTTATTTTGTGATACGTAACAATGTAATAATGAATACGTAATAGCCAACAATGATCTGAATAGAAGATTCGTTCTTCTTGCAATATTGTGTCTAAACTTCTCGGACTCATTTCAAGCTATGCTGAAGAAGTTTACAGACTGGTAAGCTCTCTTGAGGCAGTATTGGAGTATTTCATTGTATAAAAATGTCACTAAGTCTTACCGATTCAGCAAAAGTGGTTGCATTCATAGAAGATGGGAATAGTCAGCGTTATGTGGCTGCAGTTCTTGGGATTCCGCGATCGACCGTACGAGTGTACCATCGCTTTAGAGAGACAGGAGGTTATTCCAGGAGACCCGGTTCAGGGAGAAAACGAGTAACTTCGGTTCGTGACGACCATTTTATTGTCCTAAACACATTAAGAGATCGCCATTCCACAGCTGTTGAGACCAGAGGAGCCTTCCCGAAAATAAGACAAATTAATGTCAGTGAGAGAACTGTAAGATGATGTCTGGAGGAATGTGGGCTGAATTCCAGAAGACCAGCTAAAGGCCCAGAATTGCTCCAGCAACATCATGTTGAACGATTACGTTTTGCTCACAATCATGCTAATTGGAACCTCGGGGAGTGACGACGAGTGCTCTTCTCAGATGAATCGTGATTATTTTACAGATGGACGTGAAAGATTGTGGAGAAGAGAAGGAGAACGTTTTTCTTCATGTACCTTCAGTTCACGTGTGAATTTCCAAGGTGGATCAATAATGGTATGGAGTGGAATTTCATATGAAGCTCACACAGAACTTGTTTTCATTAATGGAGATGCTTTGACAGGCCCAAGATACATCGAAGAGGTTCTAATTGAACATGTGGTACCATATGCCCCACATATTGGTGAAAAGTTCCTGTTAATGCATGGCAATGCTCACCCTCATGCTGCAAGAATCGTGGATGAGTTCCTTCACGACGTTGGATCGAATAGGATGGCATGGCCAGCAAGAAGTCCATATATAAACCCTATAGAACATGTGTGGGTCGTTCACGACGTTGGATTGAATAGGATGACATGGCCAGCAAGAAGTCCTGATATAAACTCTATTGAACATGTGTGGGGATGCTAGGGAAGCGAGTTAGAAGTCGCCTAAATCCTCACAGCAACTTACAGCAGCTCCGAAAAGTTCTAAGTAAAGAATGGAATAGAATCGACCCGACTGACATCCAGAATCTGATCGAAGAGTTGAATCCGCGAATGATAACAGTCATAAAGTCACGGAGAGGCAATACTCTCTATTAGCAACATCTGGGTGGCCACAAAATGAGTTGAACATTTGGAAGAAAATTGAAACAATTTGTAAGTTTTTACACCTTTTGATTTTATCCATTGTTTGGCGTTGAAAATAATAGAGCAAGTGATAATAAAAAAGAGTTTTTTTTTCTGGGAAGTAATCTTTTCTTCATTTCGTAATGGGTTTTCTGTTTCTCACCTCATAAAAAAATTGAGAAACTTTAAGTGTCCCAGTTTTTTTGCAGCTGAGTGTAGTTCATTATTGCAGGAAAATGACTTTCAGATTTCACTTGTTTATTGTGTGTTTATGCAATGTGTACTAATAAAAATAATCCACGTACTTTTCATTTATTTTTAATATTTCTGTGCCAGATTATGTTTCTACCCTTAAATTAGAAACTCAATGTATTGATTTACGAATAATTACAGCTTAAATTATAGTCTATTCGTGCTTTCAAGCATGAATATATCGATGGCTCAGAACGAGATTGTTACAACTCAAAAATAGAGATTTTTCAGTAGAGCCATTTAAAGTTTTCCATTGTAGATAGTAAATCAGAGAATCATGGCACAACAATGAAAATTGGTATATATAATCATTATTGTTATAGAAGTTTACTGAAATATTAATTTTGTCGTTATTTGTTTTACATAACTTGTATGTAACATTTTTTTGAGTTGTAACAGTTTAGCATTAAAATATTGTAACAAAATTTCTAAGATATAACAGTATTCCATAATATATTATTACTTGCAACAGGTTTTTCCTTACATCACTCTGTAATAAATTTAGATAATACAATGGAAAAATATGTCAAATGTAGATTTAGAAACACAAAATTATATTGATTGATATCGGGATGACTACAACAATATAAGAAATAAATTACACCAATCAGGATGACTACAACAATAATAAGAAATAAATTGCGTCATGTAGCCTAGTTGCCTCATAAGTGATGCCTTATTGGTGTAACTTAGGCCTATGACCTTCAAACCTGTCTTCGGACAGTCGACTAAACATCAACATGTAGTGAGAAAAAACATGTTTGTTTGTTATTCAAATGTAGCATTGTTTTCTTCAACACCATTGGAAACTTTCAAACTTTTACACAGATCAAGCAAATTTTCCCCCACATCTGTCCCTGGAGGCAAAGAAAATACTGGCTTTCGTATTGCTAGAGAAGACTTGCGCTTCGATCTTTGTCGACTACTTATTTTTTTCGAAATCATCTTGTTCGTAGGAGTGCTTATAGAAGATGGCGGAAGGATCCTGTTTTCTGACCTCCAAGATTTTCATAGTAGGTTAGTTTATATTATCACTATTTTTATTTCTGGAAAAATTATTTCCCATTTGTTGTATTAAGTCTTTCAAATCTAAGATATATGGTGTATCTAGTTCATTGTATTTGTATATATTGCCTTTTTTCTTAGGCAATTTGAGTACTGGTACCCATTGCGTTGGCAGTAATATAAGTCCTTCTTTAATAACTCTCCCCCCCTCCCTTCAACAGTAGAATGCAGAGAGTCATTCTCATTCTAGGTATGACTTGTGACTAAAAATTTCTGTGTTATGACATTAACACAGGTTAGTTACGCAGTACAGAAATAATGAGGCAATGAATTTGTTCTTGTTTTGCCCAACACAATTGTCTGAAAACATAATTACCTGGTTTGGTACTGTGTTGGGCAAAGAAATAAATTATAGCGGCATGTGCCAATCTCTTTTGAACCTCTTTTGGCCAAGCCCTCATGCAAAAATAACAATGGCCCTGGCTGTTTGTGATGTCATATATTGTGAGATTGTAACAGGACAATTTACTTTTATAATATTAAGAGGAACAATCATCACAAGGTGAAGGAAGAACTGCCTGAAGATCAAAGCAGCACACAACTTTGCTTGGATCCTGTTTTCTTATTCAATACCGTTTTAGTCTTTGTAGCCATTCATGTTGCTTCTTCTTTTATATGTCTATTATAACTTTCTTGCAGTTCATTTCTCTGTTTCTGTATTATTCTTACATGCACTATATACACAACATGAACCTTTCTTAGAGATATAAAATGAAATATTAAGTGAATTAAATACTGATGTATAAGAACATTCATGATGATTAATGTTTCAATACTACGTCGATGGTGAAGACAAAATTAATAATAACATTGTTTTAAAACAATGCAGCCAGTATTATGCTATCTTTATTGTATGAACTTATCATCAGATGTGCCAAATCTAATCTCGAAGCATGGATATTTTAATGCGAAAGTGTTACAAGTCAAAATGGAACACTGCTTTTAGCAACAATGTTTGCAGTTGAGAATGAAAAACTGTTTCATCGCAAAATATAAGACTTTCCAATTGAGAAAAAGACAAAATAGCATAACTTTAGAACTGTTATATGTGCATTTATGTCCCACTAGGAAATGTTTAGAGTTTTAACACTTTCACATAGCATAGTTCTCAATTCAAGTGTTCAAATGAGGGTAATAACTCAAAAAGTGAATTTTTTGAGTTGTAACAGTCTCGTTCTGAGCCATCGATATAAGTGGACCATAGTTGGTCAATTCAGAATATAACTATATACCAATTAATGCTTATTATTTTTTAACAAAATGTGACAAATGTGGACCATAGTTAGGGGAAACTACGGTATCGCTAAGTGTTTTCATGGTTTTATTTTATAGTATTGCAAAGCTTTTCCATGGTTTTATTTTATAGTATCGCTAAGTGTTTCCATGGTTTTTATTTCATTGTATCGCAAAGCATTTCCATGGTTTTATTTTACAGTATCGAAAAGCTTTTCCATGGGTTTATTTTGTAGTATCGCTAAGTGTTTCCATGGTTTTTATTTCATTTTATCGCAAAGCGTTTCCATGGTTTTATTTTATAGTATCAGAAAGCGTTTCCATAGATTTATTTTATAATATGGCTAAGTGTTTCCATGGTTTTTATTTTATAGTGTCGAAAAGCTTTTCCATTGTTTTATTTTATAGTATCACTAAGCGTTTCCATGGTTTTATTTTATAGTATCGCAAAGCGTTTCCATGGTTTTGTTTTACAGTATCACTAAGCGTTTCCATGGTTTTGTTTTGTAGTATCACTAAGCGTTTCCATGGTTTTGTTTTATAGTATCACTAAGCGTTTCCATAGTTTTGTTTTATAGTATCACTAAGCGTTTCCATGGTTTTCTTTTATAGTATCACTAAGCGTTTCCATGGTTTTGTTTTATAGTATCACTAAGCGTTTCCATGTTTTTATTTTATAGTATTGCAAAGTGTTTCCATGGTTTTATTTTATAGTATCAGAAAGCGTTTCCATAGTTTTATTTTATAATATGGCTAATTGTTTGCATGGTTTTTATTTTATAATATCGCAAAGCTTTTCCATTGTTTTATTTTATAGTATCACAAACCGTTTCCATGGTTTTGTTTTACAGTATCACTAAGCGTTTCCATGGTTTTGTTTTATAGTATCACTAAGCGTTTCCATGGTTTTATTTTATAGTATTGCAAAGTGCTTCCATGGTTTTATTTTATAGTATCAGAAAGCGTTTCCATAGTTTTATTTTATAATATAGCTAAGCGTTTCCATGGTTTTTATTTTATAGTACCGCAAAGCTTATCCATTGTTTTATTTTATAGTATCGCAAAGCGTTTCCATGGCTTTGTTTTATAGTATCACTAAGCGTTTCCATGGTTTTATTTTATAGTATTGCAAAGTGTTTCCATGGTTTTATTTTATAGTATCACTAAGCGTTTCCATGGTTTTATTTTATAGTATCGCAAAGCGTTTCCCTTGTTTCATTTTATAGTATCGCAAAGCGTTTCCATTAGTTTGTTTTATAGTATCGCAAAGCGTTTCCATGGTTTTATTTTATAGTATCGCAAAGCGTTTCCATGGTTTTATTTTATAGTATTGCAAAGTGTTTCCATGGTTTTATTTTATAGTATCAGAAAGCGATTCCATAGTTTTATTTTATATTATGGCTAAGTGTTTCCATGGTTTTTATTTTATAGTACCGCAAAGCTTTTCCATTGTTTTATTTTATAGTATCGCAAAGCGTTTCCATGGTTTTGTTTCATAGTATCACTAAGCGTTTCCATGGTTTTATTTTATAGTATTGCAAAGTGTTTCCATGGTTTTATTTTATAGTATCCCAAAGCGTTTCCATGGTTTTGTTTTATAGTATCACTAAGCGTTTCCATGGTTTTATTTTATAGTATCGCAAAGCGTTTCCGTCGTTTCATTTTATAGTATCGCAAAGCGTTTCCATTATTTTATTTTATAGTATCGCAAAGCGTTTCCATGGTTTTATTTTATAGTATCGCAAAGCGTTTCCATGGTTTTATTTTATAGTATCACTAAGCGTTTCCATGGTTTTATTTTATAGTATCGCAAAGCGTTTCCCTCGTTTCATTTTATAGTATAGCTAAGTGTTTCTATGGTTTTATTTTTTAGTATCGCAAAGTGTTTCCATGGTTTTATTTTCACACCATTGCAAAGTGTTTCCATGGTTTTATTTTATAGTATCACTAAACGTTTCCATGGTTTTATTTTATAGTATCGCAAAGCGTTTCCATGGTTTTATTTTATAGTATCGCAAAGAGTTTCCCTCGTTTCATTTTATAGTATAGCTAAGTGTTTCCATGGTTTTATTTTATAGTATCGCAAAGTGTTTCCATGGTTTTATTTTCACACCATTACAAAGGGTTTCCACGGTTTTATTTTATAGTATCACTAAGCGTTTTCATGGTTTTATTTTATAGTATCGCAAAGCGTTTCCATGGTTTTATTTTATAGTATCACTAAGCGTTTCCATGGTTTTATTTTATAGTATCGCAAAGCGTATACCTCGTTTCATTTTATAGTGTATCTAAGTGTTTCCATGGTTTTATTTTAGAATATCGCAAAGTGTTTCCATGGTTTTATTTTCACAGCATTGCAAAGTGTTTCCATGGTTTTATTTTATAGTATCACTAAACGTTTCCATGGTTTTATTTTATAGTATCGCAAAGCGTTTCCCTCGTTTCATTTTGTAGTATAGCTAAGTGTTTCCATGGTTTTATTTTATAGTATCGCAAAGTGTTTCCATGGTTTTATTTTCACAGCATTGCAAAGTGTTTCCATGGTTTTATTTTATAGCATCGCATAGTGTTTCCATGGTTTTATTTTCACAGCATTGCAAAGTGTTTCCTTGGTTTTATTTTATAGCATCGCAAAGCGCTTGCATGGTTCTTAAATGCATAATGTCGCAAACTTTTCCGTGGCTTTTATATTTAAAGTATTTGAAAACTTTTAATTTTTTTATATTATCTCAGAACGTTTCCATGGCTTTTATTTTTATACGGTATTGCATAACATTTCTTTTTCTTGGATGAAATGAAATTTATTGCGACAGATACATTAAAATTAAACGAGAAAAAAATGCATATTTTGTAACGTATGTGGAATTGTGACATAATCGTCCTTCTGTGAGGAAATGTTCTGCGAGAAACAAACTGTGACAAATCATTACTTTGACGAAAAGGTTGTAACGGAAACCCCTAGACCTCAAACGATCAGGTTGTAATTAAGTAAGAACATGAAGGCATGGAATTTGTGATGAGATTATTGCTGGAAGAATAAAAAAATAGGATCTGAAAATAAATTTAGATGAGATATTTTATACTGGATTCGGAACAGACACTGAGGGTTTAAGATTGGCGGGGATGAAACATGGAAGCTAAATAAAAATTAGAATCAAATCTACTGTCAAGAGAAATTGATTTTTTTTTAAGACGGTTCGAAACATTCAAAATTAGGATATATTCATAAGAGACAAAATGAAAGTTAAGAATTCTATTCTAGACTATGTGAGGTATTTGCAATTGAATTGTTATAAACGTGTGAGAAGAATGTAGAAGGAAAGTTTACTTAGATGTTCAAATGGTGAAAAAATAAATGTAGGCTAAGCCTCGAATCTCATAGATGCAAGAGGACAGAATAAATACATACATACATAACATACATACATTCATGCATGCATACATAAATTACATACATACGTAACATACATTACATACATAACATACATATATAAGTGTTCTGCCAAAGGGCAGGTCTTTCACTGCAAACCCAGCATTCTCCAATCATTCCTATTTTCTGCCTTCCTCCTAGTCTCCGCATATGACACAAATATCTTAATGTTGCCTAACATTTAATATCTTCTTCTGTCCCGAAGTCTTCTCCCGTTCACCATCCTTTCCAGTGCAACCATCAGTAGGCCATTTCTTCTTAGCCAGTGACCCAACCAATTCCTTTTTATCTTCCTGATCAGTTTCAGCATCATTCTTTCTTCACCCACTCGTTCCAACACAGCTTCATTTCTTATTCTGTCTGTCCATTTCACACGCTCCATTCCTATCCATACCTACATTTAAAATGCTTCTATTCACTTCTCTTCACTTCGTCGTAATGTCCATGTTTCTATCCCATACAATGCTACACTCCACATAAAGCACTTCACTAGTCTCTTCCTTAGTTCCTTTTCCAGAGGTCCGCAGAAGATGCACCTTTTTCAATTACAGGCTTCCTTTGCCATTGCTATCCTCCTTTTGACTTCCTGGCGCAGCTCATGTTACTGCTCATAGTACAACACAAGCATTTGAAGCTGTTCACTTGCTCTACTGCCTCATTTAGAATTCGCAAGTTCACCTTCTTTATTTTTCTTCCGGAAACCATGGTCTTCGTCTTGTTTGCATTTATCTTCATCCCATACTGCTCACAGCTGTGATTTAGTAACAGCAGCATATTGCTTAGTATCATCTCCTCTTCTCCTAACAATACCACATCATTAGCAAATCTTATGCACTTTATTCTTCTTTCTCCTACTTTCACCTCTCTCATGTTCTGAAAACGTTCTTCACCACATCCTCCAAGTAGATGTTGAACAGGGTAGATGATAAAGGGACCCTTGTACCCCTCTATTTCATTTTCTTCAGACATTTCTTCTTTTATTCTGAATTTGACTCGTTGTTTTATATTAAGGATACTGAACAGCCTCCTGTCTTTCCAATCCAAATCTATTTTCTTCTGGATGTCCATCAGGTCAGAATAGAGAAGAAAAAAGAGGATTAAAAGAGAGTTGAACTGGATGGATAGGAACGAGTGCAGAAGAAAGATAAAATTTTAGACACAGAATTATTATTATTATTATTATTATTATTATTATTATTATTATTATTATTATTATTATATTATTGTTACTATTAGTATTATTATTGTTATTATTATTACTATTATTATTATTATCATTATCATTATCATTATCATTATTATTACTATTGTTGTTTCACACATCTGAGATACTGGTTTAAATACATGGGATTTGTACTGGAGTATGGCGTAATGGACAATAACAGTGTTGGGTGGGTTCGTTGGGGTTCTGTTTCATGCTATTTATCCATGAAATATATATCTACTGTTGTTTCGTCAGCAGTGCAAGGACTGGTTGTTACCTTCTAAGTGGCACTAATAAGACAACACTCATGAGGAAACTAAGCCAGGAGATAATGAGGTAGGGTAATAAATTCTTTCCTCCTCATTGCATATATCGCTGACTAGTAACACAGTTCACTAATCAGAATTGATATGTACGGAACTAGTTGTTCTTCCTCTGACATATCGTCAAGTGAGATGTACTGCCTGATGAAAGACGTAATAGCCAGAACCTTAATCAGAGGTACCTATATATAGCACCAATAAAATTGAATAGATGATCGAAATACTGCTGCAGTCCAGATGTGTGTACAGATCTGATGACTGACTCTAGGCTCAATAAAATTACCGAGTCCATGAGGCATATAAACTTGGCCCCTGCAATGAGCTGCAAGCATTTATACATTTTGTATAATTAGAAAGTATAAGAGAATGAATTAAAGGACGTGTAAAAGAGCATGACATTTTACTGGCGACAGACACCTCAGTAAATGAAAGAATATATTTATTAAAAGTAATTAATATTAATCACCATCAATAGAACCCGGTCCCCATGGCACGAATTCACCTGTTCACTGACCTGCAGTTTGTCTATCCTATGTCAAAAGTTTCGGAATAAGTTTACAAAACTTAATAAAGCAGAAATTAATGAAAATGTTATAATTTTTCACAGACACTATCATCCCATTAGTGTTGCCCACCGCGCCAGACGAGTTTTGTAAGGACCTCAGCACATAGGTCAGCTTGCGCATATTAGGAGGAAGTGACATTATTATGGAACCCGTTCACCGCATTCCGCGACTTTAATATTCAGTGACTCATCACATCGCCGCACTTCTTTGTTGCAGTGATTTGTGCAACAACATGCAGCTCTTCACTTTCATCTAACTCGTGGCATTAACACACATAATGGATATGTCGATAGGGGCAGTCCATACTTTCATCCAAATTGATTACATACTGGGGAAATGCCTCCTATTATTCGGCTGAGAAGTTTTCATCGTCCAGTCTGCTCTCAAAAAGCTGAAAGTTAGAATTTATAAAACAGTTATATTACCGGTTGTTCCTTATGGTTGTGAAACATGGACTCTCACTTTGAGAGAGGAACACAGATTAAGGGTGTTTGAGAATAAGGTTCTTAGGAAAATATTTGGGAATAAGAGGGATGAAGTTACAGGAGAATGGAGAAAGTTACACAACACAGATCTGCACGCATTTGTATTCTTCACCTGACATAATTATGAACATTAAATCCACACGTTTGAGATGAGCAGGGCATGTAACACGTATGGTAGAATCCAGATATGCATATAGAGTGTTAGTTCGGAAGCCGGAGGGAAAAAAACCTTTGGGGAGGCCGAGACGTAGATGGGAGGATAATATTAAAATGAATTTGAGGGAGGTGGGATATGATTGTAGAGACTGGATTAATCTTGCTCAGGATAGGGACTGATGGCGGACTTATGTGAGGGTGGCAATGAACCTCCGGGTTCCTTAAAAGCCATAAATAAGTAAGTATACATACTGGAATACGGTACATTACGCACTACACACAATGCGCCCGATTTAAAACTCGGCCGAAAGAAGAATTCTGTAGGAAAGTTGACCTGTATGGGAAAGGCCTATCCGCTAGTGTTAAATTTATAAACTTTATACCCCATTTTACCTCAGATTGATGTTCTGGCTGATATGTACATCTATTATTATCAGGCAGTACATCTCGCTTGACGGTATGTGTCAGAGGAAGAACAATTGTTTGTAAACACTGAAGTCTGATTGAATTCAACTGAATTTATTGGAGGGGACAGTATGACCCAGTCCCTTCCGTGCGTCACCAGCCGACGTTCGGGGAATGTTGTGGAATGATGGCGGAATGGAGAAAAATTCCAACTGCGTTCTTGTCCTCCATAAGTGTCAATATGAATTTTGCAATGAAAATACTCATACCTGACCGGGACTCGAATCCGGACCGCATGCGTGACAAGTTGAAGGTCTGACTACTCAGCCATCGCAGGAGTTTGAAGTCTGATTGATGTAATATGTTAACTAATCAGCGATGTATGCAATGGAGGGGGGAAACGAATTGGCCACACTTCCCCCATTATATCTTGGTTTAGTTGCCTCATGAGTGATGCCTTATCGGAGATTCAAATATGTCCTCGGACAATTGACTAAACAACAATATCCCATTTTCTCTGGAACAATTGAAGATAATGAAATGAAAATTTTACATGGTATATTGCCTTGTAAATTCATAGCTATAGATTAATCAAGACACCAATAGTAGGAAGTAAGATATATACCTTTTTAATTTAATGAATTTTTTTTTTATTTTTAGGAAAATTGTTTGTCCTAGATCAACTGAAGTTAAAGCTCTTTACCACAATATTGTTATGAATAAGTGGTAAAATGTTCAAGGTTCTAACTTCAGCAGTTGCTGAGTAAATGGGGAAATCGTGCAATAAAATGTAGTTTTTTAGATATCGCAGTTAAAACATACTCTTCTACAAACGTTGAAACTTCCATGCGTTGTTACCGCGTTGAATATGAAACAGAAAGTGACGATCACAGTAACAAATTCTGCCAAATTATGCAGCGTAGTTTTCACTATAATTCAAGACAAACCACAGTCTTCTAGAGCGAGTATTTCCCGAGAGGTTGAATTTTAAATGAACAAGTACTCATGAAAAAAAAATGGCTCGAGGAGTAACATACATTATTAAAAGTACCTACTTGTATTGGAACCAAATTAAACGGAAAATACCAAAAATATACGTTTTACCAAAATGACATTTCAATCTCCAGTTAACTGCCTGGAATTACACTACCCTTTTCTGTTAACTTCTTCATACCAAGCTCAACATACGTACAGAAGTGGAAAAAAAACCGGACTGACCCTTGTAGCTGATTTCAGAGCCTTGTTCACTCCAGAGCGTCGGTGCACTTTCCTTGGACCCGAAACCACCTGTGCAGTTGAACAGTTGAACAACAGCCACGCAGCTGGTTACTGTTTTCGTCCGGTTTTTTTGCCACTACTGACAGGTGGTTTCGGGTCCAAGGAATATGCACCGACCCTCTGGAGTGAACAAGGCTCTGAAATCAGCTACAAGGGTCGGTCCGGTTTTTTTTTGCCACTACTGTACATTGATTACAGTGCGGAATACAAATGTATCTCAAAAGAAAGTCATATATTCACTAAAGTTTAAATTACATACACACTTTTTCCAACAACGTATCACTTTTATTACACTTTTACTCATCACAAACTGAGAGATGTAAACAGATTTTCTTGCAAGTGGATTTGCTATTATAATATTATAATAGTAATAATTATTATCACAAAATAATTAGTTTTCATGATGAACTTTAACATATCTTTCCCACATTTTTATTGTCTTACATTCTGAAAGTGCATTGCAGGAAAACACCTATTGAACTCATTAGCATTTGCTCTGCACTGTTTTCTAATTCAGATGCATCAGAACTTTCATCATGAACTAGATCAGCGTACATTAGTATACATATAGATAATTTTCGTAGTATATCAAGACGCAAGCAGTGACATTTCACAACATAAAAACTTATTGGCATGGGAGAATTACATAGGCTGCTAACGGAACTAATAGCCAGTACAACTCAACAATACTCTTTAATACTGTGTAATTATGTAAATGTATGTGTTAAGCCACCACAGTAGGTTAAATATCATGTGTTCATAATATATTTTTATAACACTAAATACAAAGCGGGGAACAACTATGCCCCAGTCGGGTAATTGGATGTGGGAAGAATTACCGTAGTCCTCTTTTCCCCGGATGTCTTTTTCTTTTGCCTAAAGAAAATTCGCCCGGTCGGTTTTCATTTGAAAAGTCCAGGTTTTCATTTGAAAAGTTATGGACAAGTTTAAGTCTTTTTAAAACCACAAAATGTCGTTCTTTGAAGCTGGATGTGTTCGTGCGATATATCTCAAATATATCACTGCGTCGGTAGTGCCAACATGAAAATATTTATATACGGATTTAACGCGGGCTTGAGACGCATTGTTCACTGTTTTTTGTCTGGAGTGGAAGTGAATGTTCTGCGTACTGTTCTGGGTTGAGTTGAATGATGATTCGAGTTGATCTAAATCAAAGCTTTTTTTATACCGTAATCGGATAGGGGTTCACAAGTATGGCAAAAAGTTAAGGTAAATTTGCGGAAGAAAGGAAAAGTTTAGTTGTTTCGAAACGAACAGAATGGTTTTGTGACTTCAAAGGGTGTACATGTTTATGATTCTCAGTGTTTTGATGATTTTTGTCATCTTCAGAGATATGTGAAACAAAATTAAACTAATTCCAAGTTCTCCTCTTTGCTCTCTCATGAAAAATGGTCGAGATGTTTCAGTGCTAACAAGAACGCTAAAAATCATCCTTAGCTCTTAAAGTTAGTTCAGTTTTGTTTTTCAGTTCCAGCACACAATGGGAATATTGAGACAATGTTTCCTCTCATGTAGAGCTAATGGAAAAAGTAACGGAATAGAATGACACCAGAATATATGAAGGATATTTTAACAGTTCAGTAAAAATTTAAAAAAATAATTTGAGAACAGTTTCATTGACACATAAAAAAGTGCTCACATCTGTTAAAAAAATTGGATTCACTGAAAAATATTCTTGGACGCAGTGAATGACTGAAGTAAAATGAATTTTTTTATGAAGTTACACTTCGATATTAAAAGTGTATGGCATATTTATTTGTTATTGACCTTAATAACTAAATATTAAAACATATTTTTATGGATGTCCTTTTTTCACATCACACAATATGGTAACCCTTGGTATGACTCAGTTATCTCCCGTGGTCAGTTTTCACACTCCTATTCCCTCCCTGTCGAATAAGGTTCAAAGATAATAACCAAATAATTTTGGTCACATTTAATTTAAAAAAAAAAAACGGCTCTCTTCCCTCCCATTCTAACGCCAATTCTAATAAACGTGTTCCACTAAACATGCAATATAGCATTATCATTCAGAAAAACATGAATTGTATTGCATTGGGTATAGCAATTTCAAGGTTCGCAATAATTTCAGACAGATTAAATTTCAAATTAAATTTGGAACATTCATCTACTAAAGTAAGGAAGGAGTTTCATACGTATCTCAATCTTTTATTACTTGGATATTTAACGACGATGTATTAACGACTAGATTACTTAGCGTCGATGGAATTGGTGATATGAGATGGTATTTGGCGAGTTGAGGCTTGATGAATTCTCCGCCTCATCTCGCGAAATATCGTTTCGCTATCACCAAAACTCATCGACGCTAAATAACCTAGTAGTTGATACAACGTCGTTAAATAACCAAGTAAAAATTATTGCGTTTATTAATTTTCATCTATTATACTATGTGTAATTTTTTATAGGCTTATTGTATTATGGAACAGTAATGAACGAAATTCTTCTAACTCATTATTCAAGATCTCTTCAACTTAACAGGGTCAGATATTTCTCCTGCTTCACTAGTTTCCATTTATTGAAATACAAGAAACCTAGATACTAGGAACTATGTATTCCTAGTTACAGTGCACGGGTATCAAACGTGGCCTTTAAAGGAAAATTAATGGGATCTGCTGGAAGCATATCAGATAAAAATGGAAAGAAAGATGGCATAGGCTACATCTCATTATACAAAATTAGCAATATAGGCCTACTATAGATTTAAGATGTCGGAGTAGCACGAACGGTGTAGGGCATTTGAACAACAAAATGAAATATAAATGAAGAAACACTTTGAGAGGTTTGAACGGCATTGCAAACGAGCACAGGAGGAGGAGAAAGAGCACAGTGATGCAGCGGGTAAAATTTATTATCAAAAGCAGCAAGAAACAGAGGGAACTGATGAATACATAGATGCTTAGTCTCACTGAAATGGTTTTACAAATAATGACTACCGCACAAGAAAATATTAGAACTAAAATAAAGCAATAACTAAACAATGTACAAATGTGGCCAGACAGTCCACCCTCATTTAAACTAACTCATTAATTGAACAAAATTCTAGCTATTCCCTCAAATCTTGGAAGTTTTGCTTTTGGCATTGAGAAATAAATGCTTAACAGTCACTCACTCATCTATTTATTTATTTCTTTATCGATTTATCTATTTAGGTACTTATTTGGGTACGTCATAAATGTACGTAAATTCGAAGGTAATTATCCTAGAAATTCTCGATATCCTAAACACGTTAAAATTTAATAGTGATGCTTTTCATATTAGTAGGCTATAATTTTATAACGAAAAAACTATATTATCTGAGAGATCTGATAAAAGTAGTTCATTTCTAGGTGTTATAGACTCTTAACTCCTGAAGATCATGAACACCATGGATGCAATAATTAATGTCTTGATGAAGAGAAATAAATTTCATTATTAGCCGTCTTCCTGCTGATTTTGCTCAAATTTTAACTTCTTTTGTCTGCTATGCATTCTATTTTAATTTCTTCATCTTCGCCTTCGTCGCAGAGGCTTTCCGTTCCCTGCACCTTTAGTGTAATGAAGACTTAAAATCTTACATTTTTCATTTTTAGATGAGGTTAAAGAATTGAAGGAACAGTTGTCCAGATTTTCGAGCAGGTATTTTCCTCCAAAACTATTTATTATGACCTCTATATGTGGCTGTTTTTTGCTACAGTTAACAGACTTCCAAAGAGCAAATGAAATGGTTACAGTTAAAATTATTTTATAAATTTTATTTTTGAAAGGTCAATAACACACAAATTGAAACAGTTGCAAACCCAGTAAGTAGTGAAAGTATTAACTGGTAACATTAGTATATTTCAAACGTATCATTTACACAACTTTGTCCTCCTATCACATAGAGCAAAAGCTATAAACTCTCTCCCACAACGCGCGTATCAGGTCCCTTCTCATTGCATAAAATTGTTGAAAGCAGTCTGTGCAAGTCCAGAACTGGACGTGCAGTCATTTTACTTTCAAACATTGCGGTATTCTGTCTGAAGATGATACTGGTCGAAGGAGTTCTCTTGGAAAGATAAACCGCCTTCTTCAAAGGTCATCTTGTTCAGCATTAAGAAAGGTCGTCTGCAGACCCATCCCCGGCGAATTACACAATCTGCAGTGAAGGTGTATCTTGAAATCCTCCAGGCGTAATATTACCATTCGTTTTGGTTGTTTTGACTCTGTGACCCTTTTTTTCAATGATGAAGGTCATTTTCCATGTAATCAAATTTTATGGTACATCATTTTATGCGCAGGATTTGAAATGCGTTGGGAGTTTGAAGAGGGGAGAAGTAAAGTTCACATCATTTGTTTTGATACACGAGATTGATTCTTGCAAGTTAAAAATAATTTCACAGAAATAAACAGTTACTCCCTTGTCATCGTGCCGCCTTCATGATCACCTATCCTTTTCTTTTTCCTTTCAATTCCATTGACTTAATATTCTATCTTCTCAACCTCTTCAACAGAACATTTTCCCTATTTTCAATCGGCATTGTCTTTCCTCACTTTCTTTCCCGTCATATACTCTTTTTTTCTCCGTCTTAATTTTTCTCACCTTCTTTTCAACATATTTTTGCTCTTCTTTCTATTTATTCTAAACATAAATTTATCTTCATAATCTTCTCCATCTAATTTTCAAGTTCTTCCTACCAAACAATTTTTCTTCTCCTCATCATTAGAAATCCACTTCATTTACACCACGATTTTCTACTTTTTCTTTTCTTATTCATCTTCTTAACGAGTTGCGTTTTTATTTTTGTTTGAACTGCATGTCAAACTGGTCTTCACCTTAGTCGACATGTTCTTTAATACCTTCATTCAAAAGAAAGGAATTTATAATGGTTTTGTTAATAAATATCGTTCATTCTCCACATTGTAAATATAAAATGCCTTTGTATTTGTGTACGGTGTACATTGATGACACTTCTAACGTCCATGTTCTTTATGAGTTCTTGTTTTATTACATTATTTTATTCTTTATTTTAGTAGGTTATTTTACGACGCTTTATCAACAACTCAGGTTATTTAGATTCTGAATGAGATGAAGGTAATAATGCCGGTGAAATGAGTCCAGCACCGAAAGTTACCCAGCATTTGCTAATATTGGGTTGAGGGAAAACCCCGAAAAAAAACCTCAACCAGTAACTTACCCTGGCCGGGAATCGAACCCGGGCCACCTGGTTTCGCGGCCAGACGCGCTAACCGTTACTACATAGGTGTGGACTTGTTACATTATGTTCTTTTGAGATCTTATAATATCATTTCAACTTCAAATAGTTTTTCTGTATCTTTTTTCTGATATTATAATACTGAAACAAAGTACAGAGAAAACTACTACTTTGAAAAGTTTCAAAATAATTTAACTTTTGTTCGAAAGTTCGTTATCGGCTCTGCCAAAAATGTTTTGGATTAAATGCCGCCACCCAGGCTTCGAAGAGATTGAAACACTAGGACATGTGTTGGGTTTCTGCGGAACAACCGCCACCATAGGGTAAGGACAATGCTTGCTGACATCCTAAGACAACAAGGATTAGAAGTCCATGAAGAAGTGCATTGTATCTCGGAAGATGATTCAACAGGACGAGCAGATATTGTTGTCATTGATAGAAAAAAGAACACAGTAACAATACTAGACTCGACTATCAGGCTTGAAAGAAATACACAACCAAAACTTACTGATGATGAAAAGAGAATCATCTATGAACCTTGCATTCCTTATTTTAACAAGCAGTATAACATCAAGGCTAATCGTTGGTCAGTACACGGACTTCTTTTTGGAGTTCGTGGTACCATCTTCAAATACAACTAGGAAATTTTACAAAGTTGAGATAATCCTTAGAGAAATTCTAAAGGACGCAATTCAAATTTTGCAATTTCACCTCTATTTCAAGTAATATGATTCACTTTAATTTTCTTTTGAAATTTATTGTATGTATTTTCATTTTAAACTTTTACATAATATGTATTAGTTTTCTGGATCCTTATGGTCACCCTTATTGAAGACCAGATGGATTTATTTTATTATTATTATTATTATTATTATTATTATTATTATTATTATTATTATTATTTTTATATAAAGCCCAAGTGTATGTGCGAAGGTTTGATAATTTTTCATACTAATTTTTGTCCATCTACCCTATTATTCTTTGTATTTATAATAATCCTCTGTCTCATTTTATCATATTTTCTACTATAATTGTTACTTTAAAAACGATTGATAATTCCAACCTACTATACAATACTGAAGAGAGTATAGGCTTAATTATTTAAACTAAGAGAAATACAAGTAGGAGCAGATTTAACACATACATTTGTGATGTACCAACAAGAAACAAATTCACAAATTTCAAAGCTCGTAATATGTTAACCCATTTTAACCTAACGTTACCATATGGTAACGCAGTGCAGAAAGCAATATTACTTGCTTCATACACGTCCTTAATTAATAAAACTGGAATTTTTCTTTGTGAATCCAAGCTACGTGATTGGTTCTTTCTTATTACATTATGAAATTACAAATTTATTATACCAGTTGGGCAAGAGCAGTTGCGCGATTTAAATGTTGCTTTCTCAGCAGCAATTTTGGAGAGCAACAAGAAGTAAGATCATTTATTTGTTACTCTGATTAATTTGATTTTAATGTTTGTTGTGGTATTTTACTTATTGTTGATTGAGTATTCATGTACATCAAACACAAGTTTACAATCCGTAACATTGTTGTGGATATAATACATTGTTTCTTACGTTACCATATGGTAACGCTAGGCTAATATGTTGTCACTCTTTCTTTGTGCTCTCTTGCTACTAACAGTAAGATGGAGGAGTTGCAAGAAAGTATAAGTAACAAAATGTATGTTACAAACAGGTGCGTGAAAGCGCATGAGGTACTTTTGGAATTAGAAAACGAAAAATTAGAGCATTCTACATACAGCCACCAAAGGCCAACTTTGTATCTGACGAGAACTCTGCAGATGTAGAGGATGGCAAGTTCGACAACCGAAGTGGAAGGAAACCGAGTACTGAAGCGGGGGTTATTTTTGTTAATAGCGACAGAATAGGTGCTCCAGATGATATTCCTTTTATAGAAGAAGAGGACGTTGACGGGTCATCTGTGATAGAAGGAGAATGATACCGTCAACATTGCAATGTGTGGAAATGGTGCCATCAGGGAAACGTAAGTGGATAAAACAGTATATTATAACAGTTCAATCAATTTCTCCAGAGAGTGACTTTTAAAGAGAGAGATGTGACAAATTTTGTTTTCTTTATAAAAATTCGCCTTCTCTATGTAAAAACTGTTTTAGCCCATTTTCACATGGTTGTTAGATGTAGCTGTACAAAATGCTTGGCAGCCAAGTAGAAGATCTGGCTCACCACTGAATGAATTAGAATTAAAATGAGAGATTTGAAGAAGTCAGGAGCACCCCAAGTGACCGTCTACTTCCAAATACAGCGATATTGTAGTTACGAGACGTGTCCAAAAAGTAACTTTCCCTGGTGCCGTTTGCAGAAATAAAATACAATTTTATGGAAAGATTTATTCGAACAGATACAGGAATTGTTGAGCTATTTTTTCAACATATTTCCACCTGAATTGACACTTTTTGTTACCGTGGTATCAACAGAGAGGTGCAAACGGCTGTCACACACTGGTTCCGATTCCAGGCGGGAGACTTCTACGTGGGACAAAAGATGTTCCCACGGTGTGACAAATCTCTCAGTTCCGGTGGGAAATATGTTGAAAAATAGTTCAACAATTGCTGTATATGTTGCAATCAATCTTTTCATGAAACTGGGTTTTCTTTCTGTAAACGGCTCAGGGTAAACTTACTTTCTGGACGTCACTCGCAGAACATCTGATTATATAAGATACAATAAAATGTAACATTAGTGATTCCGATACCCGGAAACAAAAGACAGCGATGTGCTAGTGAGAATGCTCTTCTGACATACAGCTTCCTCAAAATTTGATCTAGCTCATGTTTTTTTACCATATCATAAGAAATGTTTTACCTTACTACCGAAATATGTGAAAATCACACAAAAATTTATGTAAAACGTTATGTTTCTTTTTTTTTATTTTTTTATTTTATTGTGTTATTTTACGACGCTGTATCAACATCTAGGTTATTTAGCGTCTGAATGATATGAAGGTGATAATGCCGGTGAAATGAGTCCGGGGTCCAGCACCGAAAGTTACCCAGCATTTGCTCGTATTGGGTTGAGGGAAAACCCCGGAAAAAACCTCAACCAGGTAACTTGCCCTGACCGGGATTCGAACCCGGGCCACCTGGTTTCGCAGCCGGACGCTCTGACCGTTACTCCACAGGTGTGGACACGTTATGTTTCGAAAATGTGTTTTGTTCATACGAGCATATTGCGACAATAATTCTATTATGTATATTTGTTCAGGTATTGTGAAAGTAATTTTCTTAGTTTTGTATTTTTTGTATTATTTGTATGGATTGTGGTATTGTGTGGGGCAGAAATGTGGACATTACGACGAAGTGAAAAGAAACGAATAGATGCATTTGAAATGTGAATAAGGAGAAGAATGGAACGTGTTAAGTGGACAGACAATAAGAATTGAAGCCGTATTGGAAAGAGTGGGTAAAGAAAGAATGATGCTGAAACTGATTAGGAAGAGGAAAAGGAATTGGTTTGGTCACTGGCTGAGAAGATACTGCCTACTGAAGGATGAACTGGAAGGAATGGTGAACGGGAGCGAATGGTAAAGAGTTCGGAACAGAAGAAGATACCAGATGATAGACGACATGAAGATATATGGATCATACGAGAAGACAAACAGGAAGGCAGAAGATAGGAAACATTGGAGAATGCTGGGTTTGCAGTGAAAGATCTGACCTTGGGCAGAACACTGAATGAGTGATGAATATATTATTTGTATGCTAAAGTTCAGTTAAGTTCAATAAATTGCTCGAAAGATGTCATTATAAGGCAACAACTCATTCTTTAAGATTTGACAACATAATGACCTAGCGTTACCATATAGTAACGCCCTGTAATTCCACATATTCGCTTCAACAATTGAAAACAAAAGCATTGTTGTGTTCAATTACATCCATTTAATTAGTCTATAACGAAACAAACGAAAAACTTGACGAAAAATAATTCAGGCTTTTAAGGGAAACAAAAAAAAATACTTCAAGTAATCTATATTACAATATCATGTTATACTAAAGTCACTACAGTTGTAATGCGTCTCTTTAGGAAGTGCAATTAAATTAAGCAGTTTCGTGAGATATGTTGAAGTTCGCAACATATTATAATAATTATAATCGACATACTTCATTATTATATAATTTCACCATCATTATAATCATAATAATCACCAACACTGTCATCACTGTTCTGTTATTACCATCATAAACGTAAGGTATTAAACTCCGTTAAGTTTATTTTGAACCAGTATTAGGCCTATACATTCACAAGTAAAGTGTGCCATGGCCATGTTGCAGCATGATTCAAAGCCAGATTAATACAATAAAGAGACATGAAACGTAAAACAGCAGAGCACACGAACACACACATATTCAATCCAATGAAAAAAATTTCGATTTCATTGACAGGAATCGACTCGAAATTTGGTAAATTTTAAATCATAATTTAACTATATATTGTCAAATGACTGCATCTGAATTACATATAACTTGATGCAAAACTAAAAAAAAAAATATATATTTTTTTTTTTGTAAATAATCCTAACTCAACCAACGAAAAACATAAATTAAGCGACAACAAGTATACAGGTCTCAAGAAAAAATTTGTTACTGTTTGAGGTACACTCTCTCGTAGAGAATAATTATTTCATTAATAAAATGAACAACTTCATATTTATGTAACGACCTCAAGAGTGTAACAATATTAAAATAATACCTATATGCAGAATGGGAATATCACATGGATCATATCCGTGTAATCTGCTCTCTTGACTGCACACTTTTATTATTTTAACTAAATTGCTCAAAACTACTAGAGTATGCAGAATATTGGATAATGGTACAAGACATTATTCATAATTGACCATACCCTTTGACGTGTTGGAGAAATTTTTTTTCCAGATCTATTCTGAGTGAAGCTTTGACAAATCATACTTTCTTAAAAATAACGGGACGCGATAGGCGTGTCATCTATCCGACTGAGTAGAGCACGACGGTAAACTGCTGTAATGTCAAAAAGCGCAGAAAGAAAACAGATGATGAAAATAGTAGTAATATTGGTAGTAATGATAATTAAGATGAGCATATCAAAATTTGTGCCAACTACTACCCTTCTTCAAGGGAATATCTTGAATTATGCGTGGTGTAACGAAAAAAGAGGTCAAAATTTCAAGTAGGATTCCTCATACGTACAGAAGAAAAACTTGTTAACTTATATCAACATGAATCCGTAATCGCTTGGATTCTGAGTAGAGCTTGTAAGTATGATCATAGTGCACTCCAGTATGTTTGCTTGCTGTAATGCATTCTGTTTACATTCCTGAGATGAATTGTTCAAAATTTCGACCCCCTGCCCGAATACAGGCAGCAGCTCGTCGTCTCATCGATATCCGAATATGCTTGGCTTGGCCACCAAGCTCACCGGATCTCAACCCATTACCCCACATAAAGTTGTTGGTGTAGTCGATCTCTCTTGTGGGTAATTAAGGTACTCTTCGCCAGACAATTCTGTAAGGTTGTCAGGCACTAATAACTATGCCAGGAATTTGAGAGTATGTTCGGATCTTGAAGAGAAGACGAGCTGCGGCCTGTATTCAGACAGAAGGTGAATATTTTGAACAAGTCAACTAAGAAAATTTAACGGAATGGATCAAAATAATTCCAGCAAGCAAACGTACTTTCAAGCCACATTCAGAAACCAAGCATTTTACCGGTCCAGGTTGATATAACAATTTTTTTCTTCTATACATATGAGGAATCCATACCTGAAGTTCTTTTCCACTTCTTTCGTTACACTCTTAATTAATTGACGAGAATTATAAAGAAAAATTATTTTCCTGTACCAAATGAAGGAAGAAACATTCATTCATTAAGCCTACGAATTTAACGAAAACTTGGTAACTTTAGGGAGGTCAAAAAACAGTAACTCTCGAAATACGATTCTGCAATAATCTTGATGGTGTGTTTGTGGATAGGACTCAATAAAGGAAAACTACTTTTCCTATTCATATCAACATACAGTACGCAACATAAATGGTGTTCGAATAATGTGGACTGCAAAATTCATCTAATGATGACACAATAGCAAATTTGAACAAATATGAAGTGCACAGAATCCAGACATTGTTATTGTTGACTAGATTATTTAAAATAAATAATACACAAGCCTAGAAAACAAATAGTATAGCATCACCTTAAATGTAAATATAAAATAAGAATTCCAGAATAATGATAATTGTGATGGTATTGGAAATAATAATAATAATAATAATAATAATAATAATAATAATAATAATAATACTTACTTACAAATGGCTTTTAAAGAACCCGAAGGTTTATTGCCGCCCTTACTTAAGTCCTCCATCGGTCCCTATCTTGAGCAAGATTAATCCAGTCTCTACCATCATATCTCACCTCTCTCAAATCCATTCCAATAATATTATAATATATAATCCTTCCAACTGCGTCTCGGCCTCCCGATAGATCTTTTTCCGTCTGGCCTCCCAACTAACACACTATATGAATTTCGGGATTCGACCATATGGCTACATGCTCTGCCCATATCAAACGTCTGGATTTAATGTTCCTAGTTATGTTAGGTGAAGAATACAATGCATGCAGTTCTGCTTTGTGTAACTTTCTCCATTCTTCTGTAACTTTATCCCTCTTAGCCACAAATATTTTCCTATGCACCTTATTCTCAAACACCCTTAACCTCTCTTCCTCTCTCAAATTGAGAGTTAAAATTTCACAACCATACAGAACAATCGGTAATACAACTATTTTATGAATTCTAACTTTCAGCTTTCCATATCAGACTGGATGACAAAACTTCTCAATCGAATAACAACAGGTATTTCTCATACTTTTTCTGATTTAATTACTTCTCGAGTGAATAATAATAATAATAATAATAATAATAATAATAATAATAATAATAATAATAATAATAAAACAGAGACCTACTGTACTATTAAGAGTACAAGTAAAGTATTGCTTTGAGCCACAGACAATTAATAATTTACTGGTATACTGTGTATAAATAAGCATGTGTATCTTTCACTCCTTGCTTCTCAATACTGATCATATTTCGTCCTGCTAACTAGAATGGAATATCTATGAATATTCCGTCCACTTCTTACTTTTCTTCGCACAGCAAGGATTGTGGCTCATAATTGAGCCGGTTCAATTCAGATGTTTGCTTGAGAAATCATGCCCGAAGCTCAGTCGAAATGAAGAAACTGAATTCTTTCTAGTCAATTTGGAGTTCTTTGCTTGACATGCCTGTCGATGTTTTTCGTTGTCAATGACATGTCCAGTAAATACAAATTTATTTCTCTGTTTCGTTCATCGCTCCTCAATAGTGATCGTATTTCTTGATGCCAACCAGAATAAGACATATACTTGTATATTGTTCACCTCTTATCTTTCTTCGCTCAACACAAATTCTGGCTCATAAATAATTATTATGTAAAAAATACAAACTTATATAGCTCGGTAATACTGGTGATATAAAAATGGTATTTGATGAGATGAGTCCGAGGATTGCCGGTGGGATAACCAGACAACCGCCTTATAGTTGAGAAAAACCTCGAAAAACTCCCAAGCAAGTAAATAACACTAGTAACGTTCGAAAAGTCGGATCACGTACCTATCACTTGTTAGACCTAGGTCTCCGTTGTTCCCAAGTATTTGTTTTAAACAACACGAAACTGTAGGATGGTTGAAGGAACGTCATCTACGAAAAAAAATTGCTGGAGAAACTGAAGTGTATACACTGTACAAATTATAGAAGCAGATACACATACAAAACAGAGTGGATATTCATAACTTTAATATTGACAGTATTCAAAGAATTTGCGAGAAATAGAAGAGAGACTGAGACGCCGTGGGTCGAGAGGCGGAGTGCCCATCTTCAAGGCCGGAGCTCGGTCATCACTTCAGAAATTTCCTGCCGCATTCCTGGAAACTGCGCCAGGAAGCTTCCTTACCAAGGACTTCAAGTTCGAGTTCTGCCGGGGGCATGAATTATACTATTTTCGTTAGAAATTCATATTGACAAACTCTCCCACGCCAGCTAATGTTGAACATTCTTCATTTACCAACACATTAAACCACAAGAGAAGTATCGACGAGATGATAATAACGTGATAAAGCTGCAATATAATATAACAGCGATCTGTAAATTGAAAGTACATTACTGAATCATTTCTTACACCTACTTCGATCACTAAACCTCAAGGACTCTATCGAATAAGAGTAGCCGGGATAGCTAACTACGACTTCTTATGAAACGGATAGGGTTTTGGTCAACGGCGTAACCTTTGTTTTACAACAAAGGAACAGTGCAGCATCATTCCTTCAAATACTTTGCTTCGTCTTTATTTACAACACTAATACCACAGTATAGTATATAGTCACGAAGCTTGAGTTGTGAGGGTGCTAGGAACAATAGACTGTGCCGGTACTATTTCACATTGTCTGTAATGAGGCGATATTAGCGATCCTAGTGGTTAGCAACTATCTATGGATGCATATTGGTATTTT